>NW_016981131.1:0-6871 GCF_001483705.2 Eufriesea mexicana | reverse complement strand
GACAAAGCCATCCTAACCAAACTTATCCTAACCTAACCAAGGCAAACGTAACGTAACTCAACCAAACGTGCCACGAACTCGATTGGTGGCCTCCGCAGTGACAAGCAGAAAATATTCGAACGCATTAGAGCGCAGAAGTCCACCAAGTATAGGTGTCTAGCACAAAAGCTAAAGCTGCCCTTTCCTATCCTAATCAATCGTAACATAATCCAACTTAACGTAACTAAAAGTAACGTGCCAATCCCGCAGCCGCTGTCCTACCCGAAGCCATGCTGAGCATGTTGCAACGCAGCAGATGGCAGAAATCCACCGAATAGCAATGTAGAGCACAACAGTCAAAGCTGTCCCATCCTAACATAGCAAAACCTAACATAACCAAACGTAATATAACTCAACCTAACGTGCCGCAACCATAATTGCCGGTCACCTCAGGGTCATGCGGAACATATTAGGGGAGAGTAGGTGGCAGAAATCCATAGAATCGCAATGAACAGCAGAAAAATCAAAGCTATCCGAGCCTTATCCATGAAATCATAAACTAGCCATACGTAAACTAGAACAACCTTGCATGACACGGTCAAAATCTGTGGCCTCCCCAAAGTAAAGCAGAGCATATTAGAACACAGAAGAGTGGAGAAAACCACAGAAAAGCAGTGTACAGCACAAAAGTTAAAGCCACCATTTCATAACCCAACAAACCGTAGCAGAACCAAACATATCTTAACTCAAAGTAACGTGCCGCGACCAATAGTGGTGGCATCCCCACAGCCAAGCAGAATATTCTAGAGCGCAGTAGAGCGCAGAAATCAACCGATTAGCCGTGTATAGCAAGAAGATCTAAGATATCCTAACCTAACCAGACCGAGCCTAACCTAATCACACGTAGAATAACTAAACCTAACAAGCCGAGACCTCAATTGCTTTCCTCCACAGAGCCAAGCAGAAAATACTAGAGGACAGCAGAGCGCCGAAATCCATCGAATTGCAGTATATAACACAAAAGTCAAAGCCATCCTATCCAAACGTAGTCTAACCCAACATAACCTTACGCAACCCTTCTCAACCTATCGTGCCACGACCGCTATTGCTGGCCTCCACAGAGTCGAGCAGAGTTTAGTAGAGCAATGAGGAGGGCAGGAATCCACCGAAATGCAGGGTATAGCACAAAAGTCGAAGCCATGCCAAGCAAACAAAGCCATTCCTTTCACGTGGGGGAAATCTTCCAGCAGTACCCAAAACCCACCCCCACCCAAGGGGAGGGCGCGTGGTTATATGCGATTTCCACCCACTAAAGACACCACGATGGCCAGCCATTCGCATTTTCGTTGCGCCCAGAACTTCGAGGCGACGCAATTGCCAGGACGGCACAGTGACGCAAACGTAGTTCCATCCGGGCGCGACGGGTGCTCGCACCCGGAACATCCAATTCCATGCGCGCGAGACGGGTCATTACAGGCACACCTACCACGCATACAATCGCACCGCAGCACTCGCATATCCTGAGGGCGCCGCGCGGCCATCTCGCGGCGCCATTCGCGCTGACCGCGTTTTCTCGAACAGACGGGCCCCCAAACGCCTGCCTGTTATCACCCGAACCAAATCTAGCCTAGCCTAACCTAACCGAACACAACCTAGCTAAGCCAAACGTGCAAGGACCGCTATTACTGCCCTCCCCAGAGACAAGCAGATGCCAGTAGAGGAATGCAGTGAACAGATATCGACCGAAAACCAGTGTAGAGCTCAAAAGCTAAAGCTATCACAACACACCTAACCAAACTTAGCCTAACCGGACGCAAAATATGTCAACATAACATACAGCGAACAATACACCTGGCGTCACCGGGCACAAGAAAATTGTGATAGCGCACAGCAGAGAGCATATGTCCATAGAATAGCAGTGTGTATCACAAAATTCGGAGCACGCTTAACCTAACGCAACATAACCTAACCAAATCGAACGTATTCTAACTAACCCTAACGTGCAGCGGCCTCTACTGCTGGCCTCCGGAGATTCTAGCGGAGTATAGTAGAGAAGGGTAGAGCACAGAGATACACCGAATAGCAGTGAGTAGCACAAAAGTCGAAGCCATCCTAACTAAACATCTCCATACCTAACACAACCAGACGTAACGTAGCTAAACCACGCGTACCACGGCCCCCATTGCTGGCCCCCCAGAGACAAGCAGATGCAAGTGCAGCAGTGCAAAGCGCAGATATCGAGCGAATAGCAGTGTGGAGCACAAAAGTCAAAGCCATCCAAAACAAGCGCAACCCATTTCGAGCAAACTTGCCACGGCCGCCATTTCTGGCCACCACAGAGAAAAGCAGATACCAGTAGAGCAATGCAGTGCACAGGTATCGACCGAATAGCAGGGTATAGGACAAGTGTTGTTGCTATACTAAGCAAACATTTCCGAACCTAGCCATGCATGCGTAACTTGTCTCACACTTGCGTGGCGAGACAACTATTACTTGCCACAACAGAGTCGAGCATATTACAGTGGAGCAATGTAGAGCGTATGAGCCCAGCGAATTGCGGTATATAGGGCAAAAGCCAAATCTGCCCTGCCCTAACCTAACCAATCGTGATAACACAAAACGTGTTCTAACAAAACCAATCGTGCCACGACCGTTACTCCCGGCAACCCCAGATTCGAACAGATTATAGCAGAGCACAGTAGATCGCAGAAGGCCACCAATTAGCAATGCATGCCGCAAAGGTCAAGGATATCTCAACCTAACCAGACCCAATCTAACCTAGCCGAACATAGGATAACTGAACCTGACGAGACGAGAACTCTACTGCTGGCTTCCCCAGAGCCAAGCAGGGCATACTAGAGTACAGTGGAGCGCACAGATTCCACGATTAGCAGTGTATGGCACAGAAGTCAAAGCCATCCTATCCAAACCTAACCAAACATAACCTAAACAAACGTTGCCAAACCCAAACAATCGTGCGCGACTTCTATTGCTGGCTTCCACAGGGATATGCAGAACATGCTATAGGAGAGCAGGGCTCGAAATCCATATAACCGCAGTGTACAGCAGAAGAGACAAGGGCATCCAAACATCACACATGCTTACGTAACCCAATCTTACGTAGAAATACCCAACGTAACGTATTGCGACAACCACTGCTGGGCTCACGATAGTCTAGCAGATTTGAGCAGAACACAGTGGAGGCCAGGAATCCACCGAATAACTGTGTATAGCATGAAACTCGAAGCTACCCTCACCAAACGTAGCCTACCCTAACCAAACCGAAAGTAACCTAACACAATCTGACGAGCCACGACCACTATTGCTCGCATCACGAGAGCCGAGCTAAGTATAGTAGAGGAATGTAAAGCGTAAAATTCCGCCGAAGAGCAGGTTATAGCACAGGAGCGAAAGCTAGCCTGTCCTAACATATCCAAACGTAATGTACCGAAACGCATCCTATCATGACACAACGAAACGAGACATTCATCGCTGGCTTCCCCAGTGCCAAGCAGAATATACTAGAGCACAGTAGAGCGCAGAAACCCACCGAATAGCAGTGTACAGCACAGAAGTCAAAGGTATCCTGTCCTAACTTTTCCAAACTTAACGTGACCTAACGAAGCGCAGCCTAACTCAACCTAACTTGCTGAGAACACTATTACTGGACTACCCAGAGTCAAGCAGAGTACAGTAGAGTAATGTAGAGCGCAGAAACTCTCCGAATATCGGTGTATAGCACAAAAGTCAAAGACATCCTGAGCTAACCCAAACAAACCTAACATAAGCAATCGTAACATAGCGCAGCCTAAGGCGCCGCGGCCACTATTTCATGCGGTCCCAGATCAGAGCAGGGAACATTAGATCGCAGTAGAGGGCAGAAATACGCCGAGTAGCAGTGTATAGCACGAAAGTCAAAGCTACCCTAACCTAACATATCCAAGCGTAAATAATCCGAACCCAGCCTAACACAACCTACTCCGCCGAGACCACAATTGATGGCCTCGCCAGAGCCACGCAGAAAATATTAGAACGATGTAGATCGCAAAAATCTGAGGATAGCAGCTTATAGCTCAGATGTGCAAACTATCATATCCAAACCCCACTAAACGTAACAAAACCAACCGCAGCGTAGCTCAATCTAGCCTGCCAAGACAACTATCGCTGGTATCCCCAGCGCCAAACAGAATATACTACGGCACAGCTGTGCGCAGAAATCCACCGGATTGCAGTGAAGTGCACAAAGGCCGTAGAAACCCTGACTTAACCTTTCCAACCTAACCTGACGGAAGGTAACATAACTCAGCCTAACGGGCCGAGACCACAATTTCTGGCCTCTCCATAGACAAGCAGATTGTAGTAGAGCACAGCGGACCACAGAAATCCACCGAACAACAGTGTACATCACGAAAGTCAAAGATACCCTTACCAAACTTAACCTAACCTACCAAACCATGCGTAACCAATCTCAACCTAACGAGCTGCGAAAGCTATTGCGCTCCTCCCCAGAGTCCCGCAGGGTACAGTAGAGCAACGTAGAGCGTAGACATCCTCCGAATAGCAGTGTATAGCACAACAGTCAAAGAAGTACTATCTAAGCCTTCCAAACCTATCCTAACGGATGTAACATAACTAAAAACTAACGTGCCGAGACCACTATTAGTGTCCACCCCAGAGCCAAGCGGAGCATGCTAGAGCGTAGTAGAGCGCGGAAGCCCACCGAAGTGCTGCCACTGGCACAAAAGTCCAAGCCATCCTAGCCAAACATCTCGAAACCTAACCCAACCAGACGTAACGTAACTAAACCACGCGTACCACGGCCCCCATTGCTGGCCCCCCAGAGACAAGCAGATGCACGTGCAGCAGTGCAAAGCGCAGATATCGAGCGAACAGCAGTGTGGAGCACAAAAGTCAAAGCCATCCAAAACAAGCGCAACCCATTTCAAGCAAACTTGCCACGGCCGCCATTTCTGGCCACCACAGAGAAAAGCAGATACCAGTAGAGCAATGCAGTGCACAGGTATCGACCGAATAGCAGGGTATAGCCCAAGTGTTGTTGCTATACTAAGCAAACATATCCGAACCTAGCCATGCATGCGTAACTTGTCTCACACTTGCGTGGCGAGACAACTATTACTTGCCTCAACAGAGTTGAGCATATTACAGTGGAGCAATGCTTTCCGAACCTAGCCATGCATGCGTAACTTGTCTCACACTTGCGTAGCGAGACAACTATTACTTGCCTCAACAGAGTTGAGCATATTACAGTGGAGCAATGTAGAGCGTAGGAGACCAGCGAATTGCGGTATATAGGGCAAAAGCCAAATCAAAAGCTATTCTCTCTTAACGGAGGCAGACTTATCATATGCAAACGTAGCTTAACTAAATCTAATGTGCCGAGACCACTATTGCTGTCCTCCGAAGAGCCACGCAGGGCATATTATAGCACATAAGAGTGCTGAGGACCGCCGAATAGCGGTGTCTAGCACAAAAGACAAAGTACTCTCTCCTAACCTAGATAAGCGGAGCGTAACCATACGCAACATAACTCAACCTAACATGACGAAACCACTTGTGTTGGCCCCACAAAAACAAGCAGTATGTACTACAGCACAGTAGTACGCAGGAACCCTCCGCATTGCAGCGAACGTGGCAAAAGTCGACGATATCCAATCCTAACCTCACGAAACCTAACCCACTGAAACGAAACGTAACTCAACCTAACGTGCCGAGATCACTGTCGGTGTCCTCCGAAGAGACAAGCAGAGAATATTAGAGCACAGTAGGCTGCAGGTATACGCGGATAGCAGTGAATAGCACAAATGTCTGAACTATCATGTCCTATCCTCACCTAGCGTAAATACCCTACCGTATCATAGCTCACCCTAACGTACCCCGACAAATATTGCTGGCCTCCCCAGAGCCACGAAGAAAATAATAGAGCACAACAGAGAGCAGGAATCCAAAGCATTGCAGAGAATAGCACAAAAGTCATACGTATGCTCACCTAACATGGCGAAACCTAACCTATCCAGACGTAGTGTAACAAAACGCAACGTGGCGAGACCAAGGTTGTTGGCATCCCAGAGCCATGCAGAGCATATTACAGCGCACTGGAGCGCAGAAATCCTCGGAATATTCGTGCAAAGCACGAAAGTCAAAGCAGCATATCCTGACCTAGCCAAACGTGACATACACATACGTAGCCGAGCTCAACCAAGCTTGACGCAGCCACAGCTGCTTGCATGCACAGAGACAAGCAGAATGTACTAGAGAGCATTAGTGCGCTGTAATCAACCGCATTACTGTGAATAGCACAAAACTCGATGGTAGCCTATCCTAACCTGACCTAACCTGACCTAACCAAGCGTAGCATAGCCCAATTCAACGTGCTGCGACCACTGCTCCTGGCCTCCCCAGAGGCAAGCATAGTGTAGTAGTGCAATGTAGAGTGCAGGGATCCACCGAATAGCAGAGTATGTCCCAAAAGTCAAAGAAATCATAACCATGCCATCCTCACCTACACTATAGGAGCGTAACATATTTCAACCTAACGTGTCGATACTCTGGCCACGCCAGAGCCAAGCAGAACATATTGTAGGGCAGTAGGGCGTAGAAATCCACCGAATGGCAGTGAATAGCACAGAAGTCAAAGTAGCCCAACCTAACCTAGCCAAACGTAACACAACCAAACGAAGCCTAACCAATCCTAACATGACCAGACCACAATTGCTGACACCCAAAGAGACAAGCAGAACGTGCTAGGGCACAGTGGAGCGTAGAAATCCTCCGAAAAGCAGAGGACAACACAAAGGCCGCAGGTGCCCTAACTCAACATGGCCTAACCTAACCTGACAGAACGTATCATAACTCAATATGACGTGCCGCTACC
>NW_016981130.1:0-523 GCF_001483705.2 Eufriesea mexicana | reverse complement strand
GTACAGCACGAAAGTGAAAGTAACCTTAACCAAGCCTCGCGTATCCAATCCTGATAAAACACACCTAACTATACCTAACGTGCCACGGCCTCCATTGCTCGCCTCAGGGTATAGTAGAATATAGTAGACCAATGTAGAGCGCGGACATCCTCCGAATACCAGTTAATAGCATAAAAGTCAAAGAAACCTTAACCAAGCCTTCATAACCTAACCAAACGGAACTTAACCTAGCTCAACATGACGTGCCGGGTGTACTGTTACTGGGCGCCCCAGAGCCAAGCGGAACACATCACAGCGCAGTGCAGCGCAGACATCCACCGAATAGCAGATTATATCACAAAAGACAAAGCAACCTATAATAACCTAGCCAAGCGTAGCACACCCAAACGGAGCTCAACCCAACCTAACACGACAGAACCGCTATTCCTGGCCGCCCCTAAGCCAAGCAAAACAAATTAGAGCGCAGAAATCCGCAGAACAATATTGAATGGCACAATAAGCTAAGCAATTCCGCCCTAACGTA
>NW_016981129.1:304-586 GCF_001483705.2 Eufriesea mexicana | reverse complement strand
CCTGACCTGACCTGACCTGACCTGACCTGACATCACCTGACCTGAACTGACCTTACCAGACCTTACCTGACCTGATCTGAACTGTCGTGACCTGAACTGAACTGACCAGACCTGACCTGAACTGAACTGACGTTACCTCGCCTGACCTGACCTGACATAACTTCGATGATCTGACCTGACCTGACCTGACCATATATGACCTGGCCTGGCCTTGCCTGGCCTGACCTGACCTCTCCTGACGTGACCTGACCAGACATGACATGACATGACCTGACCTGACCT
>NW_016981129.1:0-238 GCF_001483705.2 Eufriesea mexicana | reverse complement strand
CTTACCAGACTTGACCTGACCTGACCTGACCTGACCTGACCTGGCCTGACCTGAACTGACCTGAACTGACCTTACCTAACCGGACCTGAACTGACCTGTCCCGACTTTAACCGGCTTTACCTGACCTGACATTACCACACATGACCTGACCTGACATGACCTTACCTGGCCTGAACTCATCTGACATGACCTGACCTGACCCGGCGTGACCTGACCTGTATGATCTGACCTGACCTGA
>NW_016981128.1:0-912 GCF_001483705.2 Eufriesea mexicana | reverse complement strand
CTGTGCCCTAATATGTTGTGCTTGGATGAGGGATGGCCAGCAGTTGTAGCCCTGGCACGTTTGGTTCGGCCAGGTTGCGTTTGGTTAGCTTAGGTATGGTTAAGTTTGTTTGGGGTGGTTTCGACGTCTGTGCTTTACACTGCTGTTCTGTCGACATCTGCGCCCTGGATTGCTATATCAGCATCTGCCTTATTCTGGGGCGGCTAGCAACAGCCGTCGTGGCACGTTTGGTCGAGTAATGTTACGTGTGGTTAGGTTAGGTTAGGATAAGTTTGGTTTGGTTAAGTTAGGTTAGGACGGCTTTGACTTTTATGCTGTAAACTGCTATTCGGGTTGTCTGTGCTCCCAATATTGCTCTACAACAATCTCCTCGCCGATGTGGAGGCCAGTAATAGTGGTATCTTCTCGTTAGGTTGAATTAGGCTACGTTTGGTTAGTTTACGATAGTCCGGATGGTGTTCGGATAGTTTCGACTTACGTGGTGTACACTGATTCGCGGTGTGCTCTCTAGTGTGTCCTTGTATGAGCTGCTTGGCTATGGGGCGGCAAGCAAGAGTGGTCTCGGCCCGATAGGCTGAGCTAAGCTGCGTTCGGCTTTGTTACGTTTGGCTATGTTAAGATGTTGTAGCTTCGGCTGTTCTGCTATGCACTGCGATTCTGTGGACTTCTGCGCTCCACTTCCCTCTAATCTGTTTTGCTTGGCCCTGACGAGGGCAGCAGTAGAGGTCGCGGCACGTTAGGAATGGTTGGGGTATGTTTGCTTACGCTATGTTTGGTTAGGTTAGGAGAGCATAGCTTTGACTTTTGTGTTGAACGCCGCTATACGTTGAATTTCTGCTCTCTGCTCGTCTCCAGTATGTTTTGCTTTGCTGTGGGAAGACCAGCAACGGTGGTTTCGTCGCGCAAGTTTGA
>NW_016981127.1:0-586 GCF_001483705.2 Eufriesea mexicana | reverse complement strand
GTCGGAAACGTCAACAAAATTGTATTTTCCAGCCACAATCTATATCATTGCAATGGCTATAGCATGTCAATTGAATCCCTCCTCCTTATTTATGATAGGAAGACAGCTCACAGCGATATTAGTCGATAATGTCAATAAAATTGAATTTTCCTTCCAGATTCTACAGCATTGCAATGCCTATAGCACGCCCACAGGATCGTTCCTCCTCATTTATGCAAGCACGTTAACTCACCACAATATTAGTCGAAAATGTCAATAAAATGGAACTTTCCAACCAGATTCTATAGCATTGCGAGGGCTATAGCAAGTGTAGTGAATTGAATCTTTCCTCCTCATATATGCAAGAAAGTTAGCTCACCACGATGTTATTCGAAAATGTCAATAAATTAGAATTTTCAAAACACATTCTATATCATCGCAATGGCTATAGCACGCCAATTGAATCTTTCCTCCTTGTTTATGCAACAATGCTAGCTCATCACAAATTTAGTCGGAAATGTCAATGAAATTGAATTTTCCAGCTGGATGCTATTGCAATGCAATGGCTATAGCAGGCCAGTAGAATCTACCCTCCTTATTTATGCAA
>NW_016981126.1:0-642 GCF_001483705.2 Eufriesea mexicana | reverse complement strand
CCTCCCCAGAAACGAGCAGAGTATAGTAGAGCAACGGAGAGCGCAGAAATCCACCTAAAAGCAGTGTATGGTGCAAAAGTCGTAGTTATCTTATCCTAACCTAACCAAACGTAACATAATCGAACGTAACCGAACTCAACCAAACGTGCGTACACCGCTATTGCTGACATCCCCTGAGTGAGGCAGAATATACTTGAGCACAGTGGAGCGCAGAAATCCTCCGCATTGGAGTTTACAGCAGAAAATTACGACGTACACTATCATAAACTGACATAACCTAACTTAGCCAAACGAAACCAATCCGAATCGAGTGTGCATAGCCAACTGCCGCTGGTCTCCCCATCTCCAAGCAGGGCATACTACGGGAGAGAGGAGCGCAGAGGTCTATAGAATGACAGTGTACAGCACGAAAGTCTGACGTATTCTAACCTAACACAAACGAACCTAACTCAACCAAATGTAACCTAACTACAGCCCAACGTGCCGGGGCCACTATCTATGGAATTCCAAGAGAAATGCAGGGAATACTGGATCACAGAAGGGCAAAGGAATCCAACGAATAGCAGTGTGCAGCACAAAGCACGTAGCTATCCTATCCTAATCTAACCAAACGTAGCGTAACCGAACGTAACCTGACTCAAA
>NW_016981125.1:0-326 GCF_001483705.2 Eufriesea mexicana | reverse complement strand
ACAAAAGCCATAGACACCCTGACATAACCTGACCATTCATTACCTATCCAAACGTAGTATATCAAAGCATAACGTGACAAGAACATCTTGCCGGCATCTCCAGAGCCAGGGAGAGCACGACAGAGCACATTAGAGCGTAGAAATCCAACGAATAGCAGTGAACAGCACAGAAGTCAAAGTAGCTTATCCAAACATAGCCAAACGTAACGCACCAAAACGAAGACTAACGAAACCTGACACAACCAGTCAACAATTGCTGTCCCCAGCAGAGAAAAGCACAGGGTACTAGAGCATTGTAGTGCACCGAAATCAACCGCATTGCATTG
>NW_016981124.1:0-2255 GCF_001483705.2 Eufriesea mexicana | reverse complement strand
TTAGAGGTGAATAGAGCACAGAGGTCCATAGAATGGCATTGTCAAGCACGAAATTCTGAGACACCCTAACCTAACCCTAATAAACCTAACCTAACCAAAAGTAACTTAAACCAACCTAACGCTGCGCGGCCACAATTTCTGGCATTCCCGCATCAAAGCAGAGAATATTAGATCGCATTAGAGGCAGAAATCTGCCGAAAAGCTGCGTATAGCGCAAAAGTCAAGGCTATAGTATCCTCACCTTGCCAAACGTAGAACAACCGAACGCAACATAACACAGACTAACGTGCCGGACCAATACTGCCGTCAAACCCATAGCCAAGAAGAATATACTAGAGCACCGCAGGCCGCAGAAGTCCTCAGAATAGCAGTGTATCGCACAAAAGTCAAAGCCATCCTAACCAAATATAGCCCAACATAACCTAGGCAAGCGTAAACTAACTAAACCATACGCGCTACGAACACTTTTGCTGGCCTCCTCCGAGACAAGCAGATGGTAGTACAGCAATGCAGAGCGCAGATATCGACCGAATGGCAGTGCATAGCACAAAGGTCAAAGCCGTCCTAACCAAACTTGGCCTAAGCTATCATAACCAAGCGTAACGTAGCACAACCGAACCTGCCACGACCGCCATTGCTGACCTTCCCAGAGACATGCTGATGCCAGTAGAGCAATGTAGTGCAGACATCTCTACCGAATAGCAGTGAAAAGCATACTAGTCAAAGCTGACCTGTCCAAAGCTAGCCTAATCTACATAAACAAAGCATAACGCAACAGAATCTAGCGTGCCGATGCCAGCATTGCTAGCCAACGCAGAGCCAAGCAGCACATACCTCAGCACACTGAAGCGCGGAAAATCAACTCATAGCAGTGTATAGCAAAAAAGTCAAAGCTACGCTATACTAACCTAACCAAACGTAGGTAACCAAACGTAACCTAGCACTTCTTTGCTTGCGGAGGCCTCCATTGCTGTCCTCGTCAGAGCCAAGCAGTACATATTAGAGGAGAGTAGATTGCAGAAGACGATGGAATCGCAGTGCACAGCACAATAGTCGAAGATACACTATCATAACATAGCCAAACGTAACATCACCAAACGTAGTATAACTCATGCTAATGCGCAGGAACCACCCTTGCTTGCGTCCTCAGAGCCTAGCAGAACATGCTAGAGCACAGCAGAGCGCAGAAGTCCACCGAAAAACTGTCTATACCGCAACAGTGAAGGCAATCCAATCCTAACCCAGACTAACATAACCTCACCGAACTTGGCTTAACTCAACATAACGTGCCGAGGCCAATACTACTGGCCTCCCCAGGATCGAGCGGCATGCAGTCGAGCAATGTAGAGCGTAAAATCCTCCGAACAGCGGTGTACAACGCAAGAACCAAACCTATCCCGTCCTAACCTGACCAATCGTAATATCATCAAACGTAGGCAAACACAACCTTACGTGCCATGAGCACTATTGCTGGCACACCTAGAGTCAAGCAGAGTATAGTAGAATACAGCATAGCGCAGAAATCCACCAAATAGCAATCAAAAGGACAAAAGTGAAAGATACCCAGATCTAACCGGACCTAACCTAGCCTAACCAAACGTAGAGTAACTAAACCAAACGTGCCGCGAAAACTATTGCTGGCATCCCCAGAGACGAGCAGAATGTGATAGAGCACAGTGGAGTACAAACGTCCATAGGATATCAGTTTTGAGCCCATATGTAACAAAGCTATCCTCACATGACCCAGCGTAGCAAAACCGAGCAAAATGGAATCTAGCTCAACCTAGCATGCTGCGACCAGTATTGCAGGCATCCACAGGGCCAAGCAGAGCATAATAAAGGAGAGTAGAGCGCAGAAATCCATAGAATCGCAGGGTATATCAGAAAAGTCGAAGCCATCCAAATCTAACCAAAGCCAACGTAACCTAGCCAAACGTTGCCAAACGCATCCTATCTCAACCAAACTTGCCGAGACAGCTATTGCTGGTCTCCCCGTTGACAAGCAGGGCATACTACAGGTGACCAGAGAGCTGAGGTGCATAGAATGGCAGTGTATAGCACGAAAGTGAAAGATATCCTAACCAAACCCAAACAAACCTAACCTAACCGAACGTAACCTACCGCAACCTAACGCGCCGCGACAACTATTGCTGGCCTGTCGAATGCCAAGCAGAGTACGCTAGAGCGCAGTAAAGCGCAGGAATCCACCAAAAAGCGGTATGGCATAAAAGCCAAAGCTGTCCTATCCTAACCTT
>NW_016981123.1:0-2195 GCF_001483705.2 Eufriesea mexicana | reverse complement strand
ATAAAATAAAATTAAATAAAATAGAATAAAATTGTAATAAATTAATAAAGAAAAAAATAAAGTTGTAATAAATTAATAAATAACGATATTTGCAAATGATAAAAATAATTGCTACATCTATTCGTTTGCTTTATTGCTAATTCCAAAAATGCTAAAAATTCCCCAAAAACAATATGGAGTCTACCATGCAGCGTTTATGTACCTCTTACAAAATGACTGATCGCGAAGAATACAAAATCGTCGATAGTCGTAAAGCTTTATTCATAATCGATCATTGCACTCTTGGAAAAAAAAGGAAAAGAAGATAAAGCTGAGTCGAAAAATAAACTCGTATCGAGCTGTAGAAAAAAATAATTAATTGGTTCTGTATGATTGAGGCAATTAAAACAATTACTCGAACGAAACAGAAATGGATAATGGTAATTTACGAATTTTATGAGCTACGCTGTAATTCGTGGTAACACTTATGCGTGACAAAAGGCATTAAAAAGGAACTGCTGGTTTCTATGACTCAGATGTGGGACGTTGGCAATTATTTTTTAACGACCAGAGATTACAATCGTTAAACTATGTTGATAGATCTACGCCTGGAATTTGCGTTTACTCCCGTTTCTTCCTCTCAACACCTATGCTACCTGCTGTTCTGCGACCTCGTTTCTTTCATTATCATCGCGTAATTTATTATTCTTTATTTCCGCTGTCGGGCTTTCAATGCTTCGCAATAATTTCGTCTCGCTCGCTTTATTCCACTCGCAATTCCATCACTGTTAACAAATGCATCGTGTCGATTTTTGCATTAGCCGCTACCCTACGCCTATGCATCGTAACAGAACCGTACGAATTAGGGGTACCACCCCCACCCTCCTAGGAGTGAAACCTAATTTTTAAATTATCGAATTTTAAATATTGCAAAATTTTAAAACTATCAGAGCATTTGACATAACATCAGAGCATTCTAAAATTCTTTTATTATACAATTCTTCATTTACTGCTCAAAAAAGTATCGTCAGTTTTTTAGTAGAGAATCTTTGAATTTCTACTCTTCTCTAGCCAAAAAGTTGTCGAGTGTAACGGGTTAATCGTGAAAGAAGATAGGAAAGAGAAATTTAAATTAATCTCTTTAGGGACGAATTTTCTTTAAATTAACGTTATTTAAATTTTAAGTTATTTAATTAATTAAAAATAACTATTTATTCTACGATAAATAGTTCTCCGATTTATTCTAATTTTTGTTTTACTCAATATTGGTATTGTGGTTTTATAATTGTAAAATAACTACGATATATACAATTTTATTTTAAATTCTTTTATTACTCAAGGAGGGTATACCATGTTAGTGGTGGATGAAATTTAATAACAATAAGAACAATTATTTATTTAATTACAAAGATTATCAAACACTAATATTACGTTGAAATATAATTAATTTATAACAATTACACTATTCAAACACGATATTTGTGTTTGATAATCTTTGTAATTAAATAAATAATTGTTCATATTGTTATTAAATTTCATCCACCACTAACAATTGGTAGCATAGCGTGGTTATAATTAATAACATACTAAAGAATATTCTAGAAAGTTCGAAGATGGCTGACGCGTGGAATATCGCAAACGTTGAACCGCTTGATGATTCTATTTATTTTCTATAAAAAAAACGAAAAAAACCAAAAAAAAGGAGTAATTTGGCATACTTTAGTTGCAATTGAGTATTTATAGAGAGAAGACACGTGAGGATGTGATAGTGATAAATTAATTATATTTCAACTCGACATTTGTGTTTGATAATCTTTGTAATTAAATAAATAACTGTTCTTATTGTTATTAAATTTCATCTACCACTAACATATCAATCTTTGAGTATTTCTCTGGAGAGACTGATCGATTTATAAAAGAGTGTCAAGAGAGTGCATGACGTAGTTCGCTTAAAACCCCAATTCTTATATAATTTTTATATAATCTTATCTGATTTAGATCTTGGAAATTAGCTGTTATAAACTATTTATTCACACCTTGTATCCCAGATTGACTTTTGTATATAACAATACTTATCTTTTTAATAGTAATTTTTATCAAATTTTTATATAATCTTATTTTTATCAAATTTCTATATAATCTTATCTAATTTGTATCTCAAAATTTAGCTGTTATAAACTATTTATTCACACCTTGTATCCTAGATTAACTTTTGT
>NW_016981122.1:307-636 GCF_001483705.2 Eufriesea mexicana | reverse complement strand
AGCTAACTTCCTTGCTTAAGTAAGGAGGAAAGATGCTTTTTGAGTGCTATAGCTATCGCAATGGAATAGATTGTGGCTGGAAAATACAATTTTGTTGACATCTTCGACTAATATCGTGGTGAGCTAGCTTCCTGACTTAAGTAAGGAGGACAGATGCTTTTTGAGTGCTATAGCCATCGCAATGATATAGATTGTGGCTGGAAAATACAATTTTGTTGACATTTTCGACTAATATCATGGTGAGCCTACCTCCTTGCGTAAGTAAGGAGGAAATATTCTATTGGCGTGCTCTAGTCATTGCAAAGTTATACAATCTGGAAGGGAAATTC
>NW_016981122.1:0-220 GCF_001483705.2 Eufriesea mexicana | reverse complement strand
TAGCCATTGCAATGCTTTAGAATGTGACTGGAAAGTTCAATTTTATTAACATTTTCGACTAATATCGTGGTGAGCTAACTTTCTTGCTCCAATAAGGGGAAAAGATTCGGTTGGCGTGCTGTAGCCGTCGCAATGCTATTGAATCTGGCTGGAAAGATCAATTTTGTTGCCACTTTCGACTAATATCGTGTTGAGCTAACTTCCTTGCGTAAGTAAGGAG
>NW_016981121.1:0-544 GCF_001483705.2 Eufriesea mexicana | reverse complement strand
ATGACTATGATAGCCCAACCAAATGTATCCTATACCAACCTAACGAGCCGTGGCCGCCATTTCTGGGATTCCCAAAGCAAAGATAGGAAAATTAGATCACAGGAGAGCGCAGAACTCCAAAGAATAGCCGCGTATAGCACAAAAGTCAAAGCTACCCTCTCATAGCCTAACCAAACGTCACATAGCCAAACGCAACAAAGCTCAGACCAACGTGACGAGACCGAGACTGCTGGCCTTCCCAGAGCCAGGTCACTAGAGCACAGGAGAGCACAGAAGTCCGTAGTATATCCGCGTAGAGCACATACATCAATGATATCCTGACCAAACCCAACCAAATGCAACCTACCCAAACGTAACATATCCGAAGATAACGCTCCGCGACAAGTATTGCTGACCTCCGCAGAGCCGAGCAGAGCATGATAGAGGAGAATAGAGTGCAGATGTCTACGGAATCGGAGTGTATAGCAGAAAGCTCGAAGCCATCCGAACCTAATAGAAGCTAACATAACCAAACCAAACGTTTACTATCTCAACCTATCGCGCC
>NW_016981120.1:0-584 GCF_001483705.2 Eufriesea mexicana | reverse complement strand
ATGGGGAAAGATTCTATTGGCGTGCTGTAGCCATTGCAATGCTTCCCAACACGGCTGGAAAATGCAATTTTATTGACATTTTCGACTTATACCGTGCAGACATAACATTCTTGCATAAATACCGATGATAGATACTATATAAGCCTCTAGTAGCGTGCTATAGCCATTGCAATGCTGTAGAATATTTCTGGAAAATACATTTTTATTGACATTTTCGACTCATATCGTGGTGATATATGTGTATTGCATAAATAAGGATGAAATATTCTATTGGCGTGCTATAGCCTTGGCAATCCTATAGAATCTGGTTGGAAAATTACATTTTATTGACATTTTCGACTAATATCGTGGTGAGCTAACTTTCATGCATAAATAAGTGGGGAAGATACCATTGGCGCCCTATACCCACTGCAAATCGATAGAATCTGCCCGGAAAATTCGATTTTATTGACATTTTCGACGCATATCGTGGTGAGCAAACCCATTTGCATAAATAGGGATGAAATATACTATTGGCGTGGTATGGCCATGGCAATGCTATAGAATCTGCCTGGAAAATTCCATTTTATTGACATTTACGACCT
>NW_016981119.1:0-1761 GCF_001483705.2 Eufriesea mexicana | reverse complement strand
TTCTGCCATAAACTGCGATTGTATTGAATTTGGTGCTCCCTCCTCCCCTAGTCTGTTCCGCTTTGTTCTGGGTAGGGCAGCAACAGAGGTTTTGTCAAGTTTGTTTGCGTTAGGTTACGTTCGGTCAGGTTAAGGCAGGGTAGCTTTGACTTTTTCCATATACACCGGTATTTGGTAGATCAATGCGCTCTACTGTTCTCTAATAATTACTGCCCGGCTAAGTGGAGGCCCGAAATAGTCGTCTCGACATGTTGGGTTGAGTTAGGTTACGCACGGCTACGTTACTTTTCGGTTGCTTAGGATAGGGTGACGTTGACTTTTGCCCTATACGCTGATACTCTTTCGACTTCTACGATCTACTCTTATCTAATATGTTCTGCTTGACTCTGGGGAGGGCATCATTAGGCATCTGGTTACGATAAGTTTAATTAGGTTACTTTTCGTAGTATTACATTTGGATAGGGAAGGATAGGTTAGCTTTGTCTTTTGTGCTATACATTTTAGTGCGGGGGGTTCCTGCGCTCTACTGTTCTCTATTATCTTCTGCTTGTCTCTGGGGAGGACAAGAATAGTTGTCTCGACTTGTTAAGCTGAATTAGTGTACGTTTGACTTAGCTACGGTTTTCCTGGTGAGGATACGGTAGCATTGACTTCTGCGCTATAAATTGCTTTCGGTCGTCTCCTGCGCTCTACTGTGCTCCAGTCTGTCCTGCCTGGGTCAGGGGATTGCAGCAATAGATGTCTCGTCACGTTTGTTATGGTTATGTTACGTTTGGTTACGTTACGTTTGGTAAGGTTAGGAGAGGATAGCTTTGGCATTAGTGCTATACACTGCTATTCCAGGGGCTACTGCGCTCTACTGGGAAACAGTATGTTCTGCTTGGCTTTGTGGAGGCCAGCAGTGGTGGTCTCGGCTCGTTATGTGGAGTTTGTTTACGTATTGTTGGTTTAGGTTATTTCTGGTGAGGCTTGGATATTTTTGCCTATTGTGCTGTACACTGCATTGCGGCCGATTTCTGCGCTCACCTGTTCTGTAGTATATTCCGCTCGGCTTATGGGAGGCCGGCAACTGTCGTCTCGCCGCTTTGGTTTCAGTTATGTTGCGTTTACACTTGTTGCGTTCGGTTAGCTCACGACAGGATAGCTCTGACTTCTGTGCTATACACAGCTTTCGGAGGATTTCTGCGCACTACACTGTTCTAGTATGCTCCGCCTGTCTCTGAGAAGGTAAGAAATAGTGGTCTCGACACGTTAAACTGAATTAGGTTACGTTTGATTATAATACGATTGGCTAGTTCAGGATGTGGTAGCTTCGACTTTCGTGCTGTACCATGTTTTTCGTTGTATTTCTGCGCTCGGCTGCGCTCTACTATGTTTTGCTCGGCTCTGGGAAGGCCAGAAATTGTGGTCGCGTCACGTTTGGTCGATTTCGGTTACGTTTGTTTATGTTAGGTTTTGCTAGGTTTGGTAAAGTTAGCTTTGACTTTCGTGCGATACACTCTTATTCGGTGGATTTATGCGCTCTACTGGGCTCTAGTATATTCTTCGTTGCTCTGGGAGGCCAGCAGTAGTGTCCTCGGCACGATATCTTTAGTTCGGTTACTATTGGTTATGTTACGTTGGCTCAGGCTCAGACAGGGTAGCTTTGGCTTTTAAGCTATACGCCGCTAGTGTATGGATTTCTGCGCTCTGCTCTTTTCTAATAGATCCTGCTTGGCACGGAGGGGGCAGCAATAAGCGTCTCGTCACTTTAGGTTGAGA
>NW_016981118.1:0-529 GCF_001483705.2 Eufriesea mexicana | reverse complement strand
ATTGAATTTTCCAACCACACTGTATATCATTGCAATGTCTATAGCTCGCCAACAGAATCTACCATTCTTATTTAGGCAAGAAAGGCAGCTCACCACGATAACAGTCGAAAATGTCAATTATATTGAACTTTCCAGCATTCCAGCCAGATTCTATAGCATTGCAAAGCCTGCAGCACGAGAATAGTATCTTTCCTCCTTTCCTATGCAAGGAAGTTAGCTCACCACGCAATTAGTCGAAAATGTCAATAAAATTGAATTTTCCAGGAAGATTCTGTTGCATTGGAATGCATATAGCGCGTCAATAGAGTCTATCCTACCTATATACGCGAGAATGTTATCTCACCACAATAATAGCTGAAAATGTAAATAAAATTGATTTTTCCAAACACACTGTATATCATGTCAATGTCTATAGCACGCCAACAGAATCTGCCCTGCTTATTCTGGCATGAAAGGCAGCTCACCTCGATAATAGTCGAAAATGTCAATAATATTGAACTTTCCAGCAATATTCTATACCATTGCAAAG
>NW_016981117.1:319-666 GCF_001483705.2 Eufriesea mexicana | reverse complement strand
GGTCGTGCCTGACCTGACCTGACCTGACCCGACCGGACTTGACCTGACCTGGCCTGACATTTCAGGGCCTGGCCTGACCTGCACTGACCTGGCATGTCCTGGGCTGGCAAGGCCAGACATGGCCTGTCCTAACATGACCTGTCCTGAAGTATACTGGCCTGACCTGACCTGAACAGACCGGACGTGACCTGACCTGTCCTGACCTGACCTGACCTGCCCTGAGACGACATGTCTTCACCAGACCTGAATTCACCTGACACGACCTGGTATAGCCTAACCTGACCGTACATGAAAGGAACTGTCCCATCATGACCTGACCCGACCTGACCTGAGCTGACCTGTCCTGA
>NW_016981117.1:0-296 GCF_001483705.2 Eufriesea mexicana | reverse complement strand
AGACACGAACTGCCCGGACACGTCATGACCAGACGTGACATGACCTGACCTGACCTGAGAAGGCCAGACCCGACCAGACCTGGCCTGACCTGACATGAACTAACTGACCTGACCTGACCCGACCAGACCTGACCAAATCTGACTTAACCTAACCTAACCTAACCTAAGCTAACCTATCCTAACATTGAAAACCTATCCAAGCCAAACCTACCCAAGCTTCAGCAAACACAACATAACCAAACCCAACCTACCCAAACCATCCCTAACCTAACATAAAGAAACGTAACCTGACCTGA
>NW_016981116.1:0-1063 GCF_001483705.2 Eufriesea mexicana | reverse complement strand
AGGTAGAGTTAGTCTGCGTTTGGTTACGTAACGTTAGTTTGGGTTAGGTCCTCCTAGCTTTGAGTATCGTATTTTGCACTGCTATACGTTGGATTTCTTCGCTGTACTGTGCTCCGGTATGTTCCGCTTGGCACTCGGGAGGCCGGCAATAGCGCTCCCGGCACGTTAGCTTGAGCTATGCTACGTACGGTTATATTACGTTTTGTCAGGATAGGATAGGGTAATTGTGACTTTTGTGCTGTACGCTGCTATTCGTCGCATTTCTACGCTCTTCAATACTCTGCCATACTCTGCTCGAATTAGGGGAGGCCGGTGATTGTCGTCCCGCCCGGTTAGTTCAATTTAGGCTACCCGTGGTTATGTTACGTTTGGTTAGTGTAGGAGAGGCTATCTGTGACTTTTGCGCTGTACACTGTTATTCGACGCACTTCTGCAGTCTACTACCCTCTATTATGCCCCGCTTCGCACCTTGGAGGCCACCAATACCGGTCGCGGCAGGTTAGGTTCAGTTAGATTACATTATTATTTAAAGTTATTGCTGTTATTATATTACTGTTATTTAAAGTTTGGCATCGTTAGGACAGGCTACTTTGACTTTTCTGCTATACACTGCCATTCCGTGAACCACTGCGCTCTGATGTGCTCTAATAAGCTCTGCTTGGCTCTGCGGTGGCCAGCAGCAGAGGTCTCGGCTCGTTTGGTTGAGTTATGTTACGTTTCGTTAGGTTAGGTTAGGCGGGTTCTGTAAGGATTTCTTTGACTTTGTTGCTGTACACTGCTTGATTCCTGCGCTCTACATTGCTCTGCTATACACAGTTTGACTCTGGCGATGCGAGCAATTGTGGTCGTGGCACTTCAGGCTGAGTTAGGATATATTCGGTTAGGTTAGGTTCGGATATGCTTGGTTAGGATGACATCGACTTTCGTGCTATACATTGATATCAAGAGGATTTCTGTGATATACTGCGCTCTACTGCGTTCTGCTTGGCTCTGGGCTGGTCTGGAGCAGTGGCTGCCGCACGTTTTGCTCAGCTGTGCTACGTTCGATTAGGTTAGGCTAGGT
>NW_016981115.1:0-1666 GCF_001483705.2 Eufriesea mexicana | reverse complement strand
GTCTTTTGTAATATACCCAACTATTCTAATGATTTCTGCGATCTGCTCTCGCCTATTATGTTTCGCATTGCAAAGAGGGAGGACAGAAGCTGTGGTCGCTGCAAGTTAGGTTGCATTAGATACCGTTTGGAAAGTTTGATACCGTTTATGCTATTTTGGATTAGGTTAGGACAGTTCTGACTTTTGTCCCCCACACTGCAATCATATAGATTTCCGCACTCTACTCTGCTCTTTTATCTTCTGCCTGTCCATGTGGACTCCAGGAATAGATGTCGCAGCACATTATGTTGGGATACTTTACGTTCGGTTTGGTTATGCCAGGATCGGTTTGGTTGGTATAGCTTTGACTTTCGTGCTATACACCGCTATTCGGTTAACTTCTACGCTACACATTGCTCTAGTATATTCTGCTCTGCTCCGGGGAAACCAGAAATAGTGGTCGTCTTACGTTGGGTTGAGTTATGTTACGTTCGAGTACGATAGGTTAGGACATGTGTTCAAAGGATGGCTCCGTCTTTTGCGCTATACGCTGCTATTCTGTAGGTTTCTGCGCTCTACGTTGCGTTAGCATATTCTGCTTCGCCTTGAGGAGGGCACCAACAGTGGTTTCGGCGCGTTATGTCCAGTTGTTTTGCGTTCGGTTAGGTTTGGTGAGTTTGTGTGGGCGCGGATAGCTTCGGCATTTCAGCTATACACATCTAGTCTATGGGCGTCTGAGCCGCGCCTACCCTAATATGTTCTGCTGGGCTATTGGGAGGCCAGTAATAGTGGTCGCGGCTCGTTTACTTGATCTCGGCTACGCTTGGCTACGTTAGGTTAGTTTGGGTTAGGTTAGGATAGCTTTGACTTTTCAGCTGTACAATGCTTACCTATGGATTTCTATGCCCTACACTCCTCTAGCATGTTCTGCATGTCACTGTGGACGCTAGCAATAGTTGTCCCGGCACTTTATGTTGAGTCATGTTACGTTAGAATGGTGTAGGTTAGTATGGGCTAGGGTAGTGTAGCCTTGACTTTTCTGCTATACACTGCTATTCTCTGGATATCTGCGCTTCACTCTCATCTATTATAAATGGCTTGGCTCTGGAGAGGCCAGCAGTTGTGGTCTCGGCACGATAGGGTTAGTTAGACTAAGTTTGGTTACGATACATTCGTCTAGGTTGGGATAGGATGGCTTCGACTTACACGGTATACGCTGCTATTCGTTGGATTCCTGTGCACTGCTGTGCTCCATTATATTCCGCCTGGCCTTGGGGTTTACAGCAATAGTATCCGGGGCACTTTATGTTGAGTTAAGCTATGTCTGGCTATGTTCTGTTGGCTAGTGTTAAGTTTGGGTTGCTTAGGCTTTTCTGGTGTACGCTTTGATTCTATAGATTTCTGCACTCTACTCTCCTCTAATATGCTCTTCTTGACGCAGAGGAGGGCAGCACTGGTGGCGCCGGGAGGTTAGGATGAGTTAGGCTACGTTCTGTTATGATTTATGCACCCAGCTGTGCTCTACAATTTCTGCTCAGCCCTGGTGAGGTCAGCAGCAGTGGTCTCGGCACGACGGGTCGAGGTCTCTTACGTTTGGTTATGTTACGATTGGTCCGTTTAGGAGAGAGTACCTTTGAATTTAGCGCTATTGTCTGCTATTATGTACATTTCTGCGCCCTACAGTGCT
>NW_016981114.1:0-299 GCF_001483705.2 Eufriesea mexicana | reverse complement strand
GCTGGGAAATTCAATTTTATTGATATTTTCGACTAATATCGTGGTGAGCTAATTTTCCTGCATAAATAAGGAGGAATGATCCTACTGGCGTGCTAAAGACATTGCGGAGCTATATAATCCGGCTGGAAAATTCAATTTTGTTGACATTTTCGACATATATCGTGGTGAGCTATCTCCTTTGCATACGTAAGGAGGCAGGATCCTATTGGCGTGTTATAGCCATCGCAATGACTTAGAATCTGGCTGGAAAATTCAATTTTATTGACATTTTCGACTACTATCGTGGTGACCTAATTTTC
>NW_016981113.1:0-295 GCF_001483705.2 Eufriesea mexicana | reverse complement strand
CAACCATCCATACCTCCAACCATCCATACATCCATCCATTCATACATCCATACATATATACATTCATACGTCCATACATCCGTGCATAAGTTCAACCATACCTCAATACATTCACACATCTACCCATCCATACATACATCAAACCATACATCCACGCTTCCATACATCTATCCCGCCAAACATACATCCATCCATATATCCATCCACCCATACATCCATCACTTCGTAAATACGTCGGTCCATGCGCACATCCATCCATGCCTACATTCATCGAATCATCCCTCCATCCATACAT
>NW_016981112.1:0-1260 GCF_001483705.2 Eufriesea mexicana | reverse complement strand
TAGCCATGGCAACGCTATAGAATCTGGCTGGAAAATTCTATTTTATTGACATTATCGACTACTGTCTTGGCGACCTATCTTTCTTGCATATATAGGGACCAAAGGTTCTACTGGCGTGCTATAGGCATAGCAAACATATAGAAACTGGCTGCAAAATTCAATTTCATTGACGTTTTCGACTATTATCGTGGTGACCTAACTTCCTTGCATAAATAAGGACGATTGATACTATTGGCGCGATATAGCCATTGAAAAGCAGTAGAATCTGGCTGGAAAATTAAATATTATAGACGTTTTCAACTAATATCGTGGTGTGCTAACTTTCGTGCATTCATAAGGAGGAAAGATACTAGTGGCGTGCTATAGGCAATGCAATGCTATAGAATCTGGCTGGAAAATACGTTTTTATTGACATTTTCGACTAATATCGTGGTGACCTAGCTTTCTTGGGTATATAAGGAGGAAAGATTTACTGGCGTGCTGTATCTATTGCAATGCTATACAATCTGGCCGGAAAATTCAATTTTATTGACATTTCCAACTAACATCGTGGTCAGCTGACCTTCTTGTATAAATATGGACAAAACATTCTATTGGCGTGCTGCAGCCATAGCAAACGTATAGAATCTGGCTGGAAAACACGTTTTTATGGATATTTTGGACTTATATCGTGGTGAACTACCTTTCCAGCATATATAAGGAGGAAAGATTCTACTGGCGTACTATAGTCATTGCAATCCTGTAGAGTCTGGCAGGAAAATTGAGTTTTACTGACGTTTTCGACTAAGATCATGGTGGCCTAACTTCCTTGCATAAATAAGGACGATAGATACTATTGGCGTGATATAGCCATTGAAATGCAGTAGAATCTGGCTGGAAAATTGAATATTATTGACGTTTTCAACTAATATCGTGGTGTGCTAACTTTCGTGCATTCATAAGGAGGAAAGATACTAGTGGCGTGCTATAGCCAATGCATAATGCAATGCTATAGAATCTGACTGGAAAATTCATTTTTATTGACATTTGCGACTAATATCGTGGTGACCTGGCTTTCTTGGTATATAAGGAGGAAAGATTAACTGGCGTGCTGTAGCTATTGCAATGCTATAGAATCTGGCCGGAAAATTCAATTTTATTGACATTTTCTACTAACATCGTGTTCAGCCAACCTTCTTGTATAAATATGGACGAAGCATTCTATTGGCGTGCTACAGCCATAGCAAAGGTATAGAATCCGGCTGGAAAGCATGATTTTAT
>NW_016981111.1:0-589 GCF_001483705.2 Eufriesea mexicana | reverse complement strand
CCGAGCGTCTGTTCGCGGGGAACCCCTACGCCACGGAGTGGGCGTTGAAGTCCCCCAGGACCATCACCGGATGAGCCATGTGTCCACTAAGGAAACCTCCGAGTTCGCTCCAGAAACCTCTCGCACGACGAGAGGCCGCGGCTGGGGGAGAGGTAACACCCCATCACGACTACGTCGCTCCAGGAGACCGCCACGAATCTCTCACAGCTGCGAAGCAGCGTTGGTGAGGGTGTCCGCCGTAGTCCCCTGGCGATGATCGTCACGGAGCCGTCCCGACCCCCGAACCACGCGTCTTGGTCGAGGATACGGTACCGCTCTGCGGTAACAGCCAGCCCGACACCAAGCACAACGAGCGTCTGCAGGAGCAGATCCTGCGACTCCCGCGAGTGGTTCAGGTTGGCCTGGAGCACCATGGACGACGCGAAAGTTAGGCCGTGTCCATGGCCTCCTCCTGGGCCCCCTTTCTTTGGGCCGGCTGCGGACCCGGTGCACCGCCGGTCGGCGGGCCCTTCGCGGTAGCGTTCGCGGTGACGGAATTCGCGGACGTAGCTTTCGAATTGGCGCTTGCAGGCGCCGAAGCGGACACGGC
>NW_016981110.1:0-512 GCF_001483705.2 Eufriesea mexicana | reverse complement strand
GCAAGTACAGCCATCTACTTGCCAGAGAAAAGGTCTATTCAAAATCTATAATTTGTTTTAGCTTGGAGAGTAGGTCGCCTAAAGTCTTCAACCAAAGGCAAGTACAGCCATCTACTTGCCAGAATTGGTCTATGCAAAATGTATAAGCTTTTATAGCTTGGTGAATAGCCCGCCTAAAGCCTTCAATACAATGGCAAGAAGAGCCATCTACTTGCCAGAGAAGAGATATATTCAAAATATATATAACCTGTTACAGAATGGCGAATAGATGGCATAACCGCTTCAATCCAATGGCAAGTACAGCCATCTACTTGCCAGAGAAAAAGTTTATTCAAAACCTATAAGCTGCCATAGCTTGGTGATTAGATCGCCTATCGCCTGCAATCCAATGGCAAGTTCAGCC
Organism: Eufriesea mexicana; assembly: GCF_001483705.2. NCBI lineage: Eukaryota > Metazoa > Arthropoda > Insecta > Hymenoptera > Apidae > Eufriesea > Eufriesea mexicana. The sequence goes on along the minus strand of NW_016981110.1, from coordinate 109 downwards.
AGATACTTGCCTGGGAATATGTCTATACAAAATCTATTATCTGTTGTTGCTTGGTGAATAGATCGCCTAACGCATTCAATCCAATGGCAAGTACAGCCATCTACTTGCC
>NW_016981109.1:0-639 GCF_001483705.2 Eufriesea mexicana | reverse complement strand
GATTGCAGCAGAGCGCAGGAATCCACCGAATAGCAGTGTAGAGCACAAGAGACAAAGCTACACATTCCTAACCTATCCAAAACGTAACACTACCAAACGTAATCAGACAAAACCAAACGTGCCGCTACCACTGTTGCTGCACCCCCAGAGCCAAGCAGAACATATTTGAGGGGAGCAGGGAGCAGAAGTCCACTTCGTAGTGCAGGGCGGAAAAATCAATGATATCCGAACCTACCCCAAACGAACATAACCTAACCTAACGTGTCCAAACTAAACGTCACGAGCCGCGACCACTATTTCCTTCCTCCACAGGGTCTAGCAGATTAGTGTAGAGCAAAGTGGAGAGCAGGAATCCACGGAATTCCTGCGCGTAGCACGACAGTCAAAGCTAGCCTAACCAAACTTAGCCTAACCTAACGTAACAAAACGTAACCTAACACATCCTAACGAGCCATACCACCATTGTTACGATCCCGAGGGTCGAGGAGAGTACAGTAGAGCAATCTAAGGCGCTGAAATTCAACGTGTAGCAGTGTAAAGCTCAAAAGTCAATGCTATCCATACCTAACCATAACAAACATAAAATAACCAAACGTAGCCTAACTCAAGCTAACGTGCAGATACCACTATTACTGGTCT
>NW_016981108.1:0-570 GCF_001483705.2 Eufriesea mexicana | reverse complement strand
CATGAATCCACCGGGTGGCAGTGTATACCACAAAAGTCAAAGCTATACTCCCCTAACCTATCCTAACGTACCTTAGCCAAACATATCACGCCACGACCACTGTTGCAGGCCTACCCAGAGACGAGCAGATTATAGTAGAGCACAGCAGGGCGCAGAAATCCGCCGAATTACTGTGCATAACACAAAAGAAGAAGCTGTCCAAACCAAACTTAGCCGAACATATCCTGACCGAACGTAGCATATCTCAGTATAACATGACGAAACCACTATTGCTGGCCTATACAGTGCCAAGCAGAACATACTAGAGCACTGTAGAGCGCAGAAATCCACAAAATAGCAGTGTACAGCACAATAGTCAAAGCAGCCACCTCCTATCCTAGCCAATGGTAACATAGCCAAGCGTAACACAACGAAATCTAACGTGCCGCGACCACGATTACTGGCCTTTACAGAGCCAGGCAGAAAATATTAGTGGATAGTGGGACCCAGAAATCCATATAATCGCGTTGTATATCAGAAACGCCTAAGCAACCCAAACCTTACCCAGACCAACGGAACCTAACCAAACAT
>NW_016981107.1:0-880 GCF_001483705.2 Eufriesea mexicana | reverse complement strand
AGACTCGGGTAGCTTAGACTATTCTGATATGCACTGCGATTCAATGGATTTCTGTGTTCTACTATCCACTAGCTAGGTCTGCTTGGCTCTACGGTTGCCAGAGATCGTGGCCGCGGCACACTAGGTAGTGTTAGGTTCCTTTCGGTTAGATAAATTAAGGGTAGGCTTTGTTTGGACAGGGTACCTCTTACTTTTGTGATATGCATTGCAATCGATGGAATGGTTGGGTCCGCTGTGCTCTAGCATGTTCTGCTTTTCTCTGGTAAGGGCATCAATAGCGGTCACGGCACGATATGTTGTGTTATGCTAGGTTTGGTTATGCTACGTTTGGTTAGGTTAGGATAGAATAGCTTTGACTTTTATGCTATGAACTGCTATTCGGTGGATTTCTGCGCCCTACATTGCTCAACAATAATCTGCTCGTCGATGGGGATGCCAGTAATTGTCGTCTCGGCGCGTTAGGTTTATTTAGGCTACGTTTGGCTACGTTACGTTTATTTGGGTTAGGTTTGGATTGATCTGACTTTCGCGGTATACACTGATATTCGGCGGATTGCTGCGCTCTACTGTGCTCTACTATACTCCGCTTGGCCATGGGGAGCCCAGCAATATTTGTCGCGGCGTGTTACATGTTCTGCTGGCTGGGGTTAGGCCTGAGTAGCTTAGACCTTTCCGATATACACAGCGATTCTATGCATTTCTGAATTCAACTCTGCACTAGCATGTTCTGCTTGGCTCTGCGCATGCCAGCAACCATGGCAGCGGCATGTCAGGTTGTGATAAGTTACTTTCAGTCAGGTATGGTTCGGACATGTTAGCTTAGGGTATATTCCACTTTTGTGCTACACACAGCAATGCGGCGGATTACTGCGTTCTACTG
>NW_016981106.1:387-1377 GCF_001483705.2 Eufriesea mexicana | reverse complement strand
GCACAGTAGAGCGCAGGAAACCACCGAATATCAGTTTACAATACAAAAGTCATAACTACCTTACCTTAATCTAACCAATCGTAAAATATCCACACGCAACCTAACACAGTCTAACGTGCCGCGACTACTATTTTTGGCCTACCAGGACCCGATCAGGACATAGTAGAGGAGAGGAGAGAGCATAAATCCATAGAATCGCTGTGTATAGCAGAAAAGTCTAAGCTACCCACACATAACCGGAATCAACCTGACATAACCAAACTTAGCATAACTGAACATATCGTGCCGCGACCACTATTTCTGTCCCCGCCAGGGCCAAACAGAATACAGTAGAGCACCGTGGAGAGCAGAAATCTACCGAATAAAAGTCTGTAGTACCAAAATGAAATCTATCCTAGCCAAACCTTTCATAACCTAACCCAACCGGACGAAACCTAATGCAGCCTAACGTGCCGTGACCACTATTGCATGCCCGCACTGAGCGAAGCAGAGCAGATTGGAGCTATGTGGAGCGCAGGAAACCAGAGAACAGCGGTGTACAGCACAAACGTCAAAGCTATCCTATCCTAACCTATCTAAACATAACGTAACCATACGTAACTTAACCCTACCTAAAGTGCAGAGACCAATATTGCTGGCACCCAAGAGACAAGCAGAGCAAGTTAGAGCAATATACAGAGCAGAGATCTACGGAATAGTAGCGCAATGCACAGGAGTCAACGCCAACCGCCCTTAACATAGCCAAACGTAGCATATTTCAACCTAGCGTGCCGAGACCACAATTTCTGGCCTCCCCAGGGCCATGCAGAGTGCACTAGAGATAAGTAGAGGGCAGGTACCCACGGAATTGCAGTGTTTAGCACAAAATCCTAAGCTATCATATACTAATCTAACCAAACGTATGGTAACCAGACGTAACGTAACTGTACCTATTATGCTGCGGCCAATGCTGCTGGCCTCCACATGGAGGGGCAGGTAATGGTAGAGGTG
>NW_016981106.1:0-293 GCF_001483705.2 Eufriesea mexicana | reverse complement strand
CTAACTTAACATAACGTGCCGAGAATACTATTCCTGTACTCCCAAGCGTCGTGCAGAGTATAGTAGAGCAGTATAGAGCGTAGATATGCGCCGAATAGCAGCATATTGCAAAAAAGTCACAGCCACCCTTTCGTAACCTCTCGAAACGTAATACAGCCGAATGCATCCAAACATAGCCTAACATGCCGGGACCGCTACTGCTGGATTCCACAGAGCCAAGTGGTACATAATAGAGCGCAGTAGAGCGCAGAAAGCCTCCAAAGAGCAGCGAACAGCTCAAACGTCAAACATAC
>NW_016981105.1:0-676 GCF_001483705.2 Eufriesea mexicana | reverse complement strand
CGACCGACCGTGCCGAAATGCGAACTGGCTGACGATGAGATCGGGACCAACGTCCGTTAAATGTTCCCGGAGGCGGGCAGCTAGAACGCGCTCGAAGAGCTTGCCCGCCTCGTCGAGTGTGCACATCGGGCGGTATGCCTTCGGAGAGTTCGGCGGCTTCCCGAGTTTCGGGATCAGCACGACCCTCGCTCTCTTCCAACATGCCGGGAAGCGACCGGTCCAGGGGCATGCCGTCGGGCACGGTCACCCCACGCTTCCAGAGCCATTGCAAAGGCTCGGCCAGGGATGCCGTACAGTCCGGGGTCGGTGCTCCTCTCTCCCATCCTAACGACCGCACTGCCCAACTCCTCGCGCGAGACCCTCAGCTCGTCGGACCACCCGACCAGTTCTGACCGCACTGCAGCGGGTTGCACCCACTCCTCCGCCACCACAGGGAAGAAGGTGTCGATCACCCGCCGCAGGAGCTCGGGCTTCATACGCTCGGTCACGGGTGGCGCCCATGCCCTTAACTTCCCCATTACTAATTTATAGGGGCGTCCGCACAGAACGGTTTCGAGCGTTGCCAGGAGTTCGTCCCGTTGCCGACAATTGGCTTTGCGAATCTCCCTCCGGCGATCGCACACCGCGGACCGGTACCCGCGACAGTGGCGCGCGATTTCCTCGGCGGACACCGCGC
>NW_016981104.1:9520-10119 GCF_001483705.2 Eufriesea mexicana | reverse complement strand
TTACCTGCCCCGACCTGACCTGACTGACCTGACATGACCAGACCTGACATGACCTGACCTGACACGACCTGGCCTCGCCTGGCCTGAGCTGGCCCTACCTGATCTGACCTAACCTGACCTGACCTCACCAGACCCGACCTTGCCTGTCCTGACCTGACCTGATCTGATGTGAATTGACCTCAACAGACCTGACCTGACCAGGCATGATCTGGCCTGGGCTGACCTTACCTGACCTGTACCGACCTGACCTGACCTGACCTGACCTTACCAGACCTGACCTGACTTGGCCTGAACTGACATTACCACACCTGACCTGACCAAACCTGACCTGACCTGACCTGTCCTGACATTGCCTGACCTGTCCTGACCTGAACTGACCTGTCCTGACCTCACCAGATGCGACATTGCCTGTCCTGACCAGACCTGACCTGACCCAGCCTGACCTTGCCTGACCTGGCCTGACCTGAACAGGCCTGAACTGACCTTAGCTTACCTTACCTTACCTGAGCTGACGTTACCTGACCTGACCTGACATGTCCTGACTTTAACCGACCTTACCTGCCCTGACCTGACCTGACTGACCTGACCTGACCTGACCG
>NW_016981104.1:0-3033 GCF_001483705.2 Eufriesea mexicana | reverse complement strand
TACGTTTGGTTATGTTAGGTTAGTTTATGTTTAGTAAGGATAGCTTCGACTTTCGTGCTTCGCACTGCTACTCGGTGAACTCCTGCGATCTACTGTGCTCCAGTATGTTCTGCTTGGCCCTGTGGATGCCAGTAATAGCCGTCTCGGTGTGTTAGATATGCGACACGCTACGTTTGGCTAGGTTAAGTTTGGTTAGGTTAGGATATGATAACTTATATTTTTCTGCTCTACTCTTATATTCGGAGGATTTCCGCGCTCCTCGTTGCTCTGCTATACTCTGCTCAACTCCTGGGAGGCCAGCAATAGCTGTCGTGACGCGAAATATTGCGCTAGGTTACGTTTGGCTATGTTGGGTGCGTTTACGTTTGGATGGGATTGCTTTGGCTTTTGTGCTATGTACTGCTATTCCGTAGACTTCTGCGCTCCGCTGTGCTTTACTATGTCATGTTTGGCACTGTGCAGGACACCAGTAGAGGTCTCGGCACGTTATCTTGTGTCAGGCTACGTTTGGTTTCGCTATGTTTGGTCTGCTTATGTTAGGATATCTATGTCTTTTTTGCGTCACACTGCAATGCGGCGTATTTCGGCTCACTACCGTGCTCTAGTGTATTTTGGTTGGCTCTGCGAAGTTAAGCAATAGCGGTCTAGGCACGTTAAGTGGAGTTAAGTTACGCATGGCTACGTTGTGTTTGGCTACGCCAGGTTAGGAAAGCTTCAACGTTTGTGGGATACTGAGCTCCTCGGTGGATTTCTGCGCTCTGCTGTGATCTATTATGCTCTGCTTAGCTCTGAGGAGGCCAGAAGTAGTGGTGGCTGCGTGCTATGATGTGTTAGATTACGTTTGGTGAGGTCTGGCTTTGTTCTGTTATGCCAGGATATCCTTGGCTGTAGTGCTCAACACTGCTATTCCATGGACTTCTCGGCTATACTGTGCTCTACCATACTATGCTCGACCATGAGGCGGGCAGTAATAGTGGTCTCGGCACAATAGGCTGAGGTAGGCTACACTTTGTTATGTTACGTTTGGTTAGGGTAGGATAGTGGAGGTGATGTTGGTGCGTCTTTGGCATTTGTGTTGCCCGCTCCTGTTTGGTCGCCATCTGCGCTCTACTGTGCTCTAGCGTATTCTGCGTAGCTCTGAGTACTCCGGTAATAGTGGAATCGACACTTCATGTTAAGTCATTTTACGTGTGGTTTTAATACACTTGGAAACGTTAGAATAGTGTAGCTCCGACGTTTGTGTTATATACCTCTATTCGCTGGATTCCTGCGACCTACATTGCTCTGATGTACTCTGCTCTTCTCTGGGGAGGCCAGAAATGGTGGTCTCGCACATTTGTTTCAGTTAGGCTATGTTTGGTTTTGTTACGTTTGGTTAGGGTAGTGGAGGGTATCTTTGAACTTTGTGCTGTACACTGAAATGCGGTGGATTTCTGAGCTCTACTGTGCTCTAGTATGTTCTGCTTGGCTCTGTTGAGGCCAGTGATAGCGGTCTTGCCGAGTTAGGTTGGTACGTGCTACGCTTGATTATGTTACGTTTGCTATGGATAGGTTCGAATAGCTTCGTCTTCCCTGCTATACACTGCGATTCTATGGATTTCTTCCCTCCACTCTCGTCTATTATGTTCCGCTTTTCTCTCGAGAGGCCAGGAATAGTGGTCCATGACAAGTTAGCTTTATTTTGGCTACGTTTGGTTGTGCTACGTTTGGTTAGGTTAGAATATTATAGTTCAGCCTTTCGTGCTGAACACTGGTATCCTGAGGATATATTCCCTCTACTGTGCTCTAATAAGCTCTGCTAGGCCCTGTGAAGGCCAGCAATACTGGTCTCGGCGCGATAGGTTGAGACGTGTTACGTTAGATTGGGCTATGCTAGGTTGGGTTAAGTACGGATGGCTTTGACTTACGCCGTTTACACCGTTATGCTGTTGATTTCTGCGCTCTACTGTGCTCTAATAAGTTCTGCTTCTCTCTTGGGAGGCCAGGAATGGTAGACTCGGCTCATTTGGTTGAGTCATGTTACGTACTGCTTGGTTAGGGTAGGGCAGTGTTAGATACGGTGGCTACGACGTTTGTGCTATACACAGCTCGTTGGTGTACTTCTACGCTCTACTGGGCTCTAGTATATTCTGCTTGGCAATGGGGGGCCAGCAGCAGTGCTCCTGGCACCATTGGCAGTGCGTTTGGTTATGTTACGATTGGATACGTTAGGATACTGTGGCTTTGAACTATGTGCTATACACTGCTCTTCGTGTGCTTCTGTTCTCTACACTGCTCTAGTACGCTCTGCTCTACTGCCGGGATGCCAGCAATAGAGGTCACTGCACGGTGGGTTGTGTTAGAATACGTTAGGTCTGGGTTAGGTTATGTACCGTTGAGTTAGCGTAGCTACGACATTGGAGCTATACACTGCTATTCTATGGACCTCTGCGCTATACTGTGCGCTATTACACTCTAGTTGTGTCTGGCGACGCCAAATACTGGTCACGGCATATTCGTTTGTGTAATGTTCAGTTCGGTTTGGCTAGGTTTGATTGCGTATGTTTGGGATAGCTTTGACTTTTTTGCTATACACTGCTATTCAGGCGATTTCAGCGTCCTATGTAGCTCTGACATACTCTGCTTGGCTCTCGTGAGGCCAGCAGTTGCGGTCGTGGCACCCCAGGTTCGGTTACGTTACGTTCGGTTATGTTACGTTTGGTTAGGTTCGAACTTGATAGCTTTGACTTTTGTGCTGTAGGCCGCTGTTCGGTGGAGTTTTGTGCTCTTTTCTGCTCCAATACGCTCTGCTTGGCTATGGCGATGCCGGCGATGGTGGTCTCGGCACGTTTGGTTGGGTTACGTTAAATATTGCTAAGTAAGGTTTAGCTGGGTTTGATTAGAATTGTGATGACTTTCGCGCTATACACAGTTATTCGGTGGATTCCTGCTCTCCGCTGTGATCTATCCAAGCCTGCTAGACACTGGGGGTCACAGCAATATTTTTCGCAGCACGTTGCGTTGATTTCTGTTACGGTTGGTAAGGTAAGGAAA
>NW_016981103.1:0-556 GCF_001483705.2 Eufriesea mexicana | reverse complement strand
GTCAGGTTGGGTTAGGGTATATTCAAGTTTTGCGCTCTTCACTGCAGTGCGGCGGATTTCTGCGCACTGCTGTATTCTAGTACTTCCTGCCTGCCTCTATGATTCCAGAAATGGTTGTCTCGTCATGTTAGGTTCAGTTAGGTTACGTTTGGGTATGCTACGTTAGGCCAGGTTAGGGTAGGCTACTTTGACTTCTGTGCTTTACACTACTATTCGGTGGATTCCTGTGCTCCAATGTGCTCTAACATGCTCTGCCTGGTTCTGCGGAGGCCAGCAATACTTGTCTCTGTCTCGTCACGTTATGTATAGCTGCACTACGTTTGGGAAGGTTAGGTTGGGTCAGGTTAGGATAGGATATCTTTGACTTTCGTGCCATACACTCCATTGGGGTGGATTTCTGCGCTGTACTGTGGTCTTGTATACTGTGCTTGGCTCTGAGGAGGGCTGCAGTCGTGGTCCCGACAAGCTAGTTCGTGGTACGCTACGTTCGCTAATATCACGTTTGATCAGGTTAGGACAGGGTATATTAGACTTTTGCGCCATACACTAATATCCG
>NW_016981102.1:0-529 GCF_001483705.2 Eufriesea mexicana | reverse complement strand
TTGTGTTAGGTTACATTCGGTTAGGTTAGGCTTGTTTGAGTTAGGATAGGATATCTTTGACTAATGTGCTCTACAACGAGATGCGATCGATTTCTGCGCACTACTTGTCTCTAGTATGTTCAGCTTGTCGCTGGGGTGGCCATTAATAGCGGTCTCGTTATGTTGGGTTGAGATACGCTACGTTTGTGCATGTTATGTTAGCTAGGGTCAGGTATGGATTGCTTCGACTTTTCTGCTATAGACCGCGATTCTATTGATTTCTGCCCTCCACTCACCTCTATTATGTCTGCTTAGATCCTTGGAGGCGAGCAATACTAGTCACGGCACGTCAGGCTGTGTTAGGTTACGCTTGGTCGGGTTAGATTGTTTTGGGTTAGGTCAGGGTAGCATTGACTTTTGTACTCAACACAGCTATCCTATGGACTCCTGGGATCTACTGTGCTCTTCCATGTTCCGCTTGCCTCTCGGGACGCCAGCAGTAGTCGTCGCGGCACGTTACGATGTGCTATGTTACGTTTGGCAAGGTTAT
>NW_016981101.1:0-949 GCF_001483705.2 Eufriesea mexicana | reverse complement strand
TCTGTAGCATTGCAATGCCTATAGCACGCCAAAAGTATCTTTCCTCCTTACTTATGCAAGGAATATAGCTCACCACGATATTAGTCGTGAATGTCAATGAATTAGAATTTTCCTTCCAGATTCAAAATCGTTGCAATGCCGGGAGCACGCCAACAGGACCTTTCCTCCTTATTTATGCAGGAAAGATAGGTCACCACAATATTAGCTGAAAATGTTAAGTATAAAATTGAGTTTTTCAGCCACATTCTACAGCATTGCGATTGCTATAGCTCGCCAAAAGAATCTTTCGTCCTTACCTATTCAAGGAAGTTAGCTCACCACGGAATTAGTCCTAAATGTCAATAAAATTGAAATATCCTGCAAGATTCTGTAGCATTGCAATGCCTGTAGCACGCGAAAATTGTCATTCCTCCTTATTTATGCAAGAAAGTTAGATCACCACGACATTAGTCGAAAATGTCAATAAAATTGGATATGCCATACAGATTCTACAGCGTTGCAATGGCAATAGCGAGGCAATATAATCTTTCGTCATTATTTATGCAAGAAGGTTAGCTCACCGCGATACTAGTCGTAAATGTCTATAAAATTGACATTTCCAGGAAGATTCTATAGCATAGGAATGCCTATACCACGCCAATAGAAACTTTCCTCCTTATTTGTGCAAGAAAGTTAACTCACCACGATATTAGTCGTAAATGTCAATAAAATAGAATTTTCCAGCCAGATTCTAAAGCATTGCGATGGCTATAGCACGCTAAAGGTATCTTTCCTCTTCACCTATGCAAGGAAGTTAGCTCACCACGATATTAGTCGAGAATTTCGGTAAAATTGAATTTTCCACCAAGATTCTGTGGCATTGCAATGCCTATAGCGCGCCAACAGTATCTTTCCTCCTTATTTATGCAAGAAAGATAGCTCACCACGATATTAATCGAAAATGTCAATA
>NW_016981100.1:0-1088 GCF_001483705.2 Eufriesea mexicana | reverse complement strand
CTAACCTGGCTTACCCTAACCTAGTCGTCTATGGTACAAAAGTCTAGACTAACCTATCCTTACATCACTAGACGTAACATATACAAACGTAGCACAATTCAACCAAACGTGCCAAGACCTCTATTGCCGACCTCCCCAGGTCATAGTAGAATATACTAGGGCACAACAGGGCGCAGAAATCCACCGCATTTCTGTGCGTTGCACAAAAGTCAGACATACCATGACCTAACCTGGCCTTACTTAACCTGTCCGATCGTAGTGCAACTATGCATGACGTGACGAAGCCAACATTTCTGGCCACCCCAGAGACACGAATAGCATACTGGTCCTCATTAGGGCGCAGAAATCCACCGAAGGGCAGTGAATCGCACAGAAGTCGAAGATATACTGACATCACCTGCCTTAACCTAGCCGAACGTTACGAAACTCATGAGAGCGTGCCTCGACCACTGCTACAAGAATGCACAGAGCCAAGCAGAGTACAGCAGAGTGGAGTGGATAACAGGAAACCGCCGGATAATAGTCTATAGCGCGATAGTCGGAGCCACAAAAGCCAAATAAATCGTAACATAGCCTAATCAAACATAGCTTATCTCAACATAACGTGCCACGACTATTGCTGGCCACCCCAGGGCCAAGCATGATTTAGCAGAACTCGGCCGAGCGAAGAAATCCTCCGAAGTGCTGTGTATGGCACTAAAGTCAATGGTAACCTGACCAAGCTTGTCATAACCCAACCTAAGGTGCCGAGATCACTATCGCCGGCCTCCCCAGTGCCAAGCAGAAAATATTAGAACACAGTAGGGTGCAGATATCCGCGGATAGCAGTGTATAGCACAAAAGTTATAGCTATCATCTCCTAATACATCCAATCTTACCATACCCAAACGTAACATAGCTCAACCTAACGTACCCTGTTGCTGGCCTCCGCATAGTAGAGTGGAACTTACTAGAGGACAGTAGGGCGGAGATGTCCATAGAAACGCAGTGTATAGCGCAAATGTCGTATCTATCCAGAACTTACGCAAGCTAACGTAACCTAACCAAACGTAGCCTACCATAACAAAACGTGCCGCGGCCACTGTTGC
>NW_016981099.1:0-1113 GCF_001483705.2 Eufriesea mexicana | reverse complement strand
TGCAGTGAATAGCACAAGGGTCGAGGGTATCCCATCCTAACCTGTCATAACCTAACTTAATCAAATATAACACACCTCAAGCTAACGTCGCGAGACCACTATTACTGCCCTCGCCAGAGCCAAGCATAAAATATTAGGACACGGCGGACCGCAGAAATCCACGTAGAGCAGTGTACAGCAAAGAAGTCTAAGCGACCGTATCCTAACTTCACCAAGCCTAACAAAACCGAACGTGGCAAAGCTCAAAGTAACATGCTGAGACCACTATTTCTGGCCCCCCAGAGCCAAGCAGCAAACACCACAGCACAGTAGAGTGCAGAAGTCCACCGCAATGCAGTGCACAGCACAAGGGTGAAAGATACTCTACACCAAACTGACATAGCCTAACCCACCCAAACGTAGTATAACTCAACATAACGAGACTAAGCCGTTAGATCTGGCCACTCCAGAGCCAAGCAGAACAAACTAGAGGACAGCAAAGGCAGAAATCAACGGCATATCGTTGTATAGCACAAAAGTCAAAAATATCCTGACATAACCAGACCATACTCAACGTACCAACGCGTTGAGTGTCTCATCATAACGTGACGAGACCAATATTGATGGCCTTCCCATAGCCAATCAGAACACATTAGAGCACAATGGAATGCAGAAATCCACCGAACAGCAGTGAATAGCACAAAAGTCAAAGTAGCCTATCCTCACCTAGCAAAACGTGACAGACCCAAACGGTGCCTAACCAAACCTAACAGGACGGGACCGCTTTTGCTGGCCTCCACAGAGGCTATCGGTATGTACTACTGCGCAGTGGTGCTCTGAGATCAACCGCATTGCTGTGAATAGCACAAAAGTCGAAGGTAACCTAACATAACCTGACCTAATCTAACCCAACCGAACGTAGCGTGACTCTACAGACCGTGCCGCGACCACCGCTGCTGAACACCCCAGCGCCAAGCAGAACATAATAGAGCACAGTAGATCACAGGGAACCGCCGGAAAATAGGGTTTAGCACGATAATCGAAGCCACAATTATCGATATTAACAAACGTAACCTAATCAAACGCAGACTACTGCAACATTGAGTGCCGCGAACGCTATTGTTGGCGTGCCCA
>NW_016981098.1:0-842 GCF_001483705.2 Eufriesea mexicana | reverse complement strand
TATAACTCAAAAGTCATAACCTGTCCTGACCAAACGTAACATAACCAAGCGTAGCATATCTCAGCGTAACGTGCCGAGACTACTGTTGCTGGCCTCCCAACCGCCATGCAGATCTTACCATGCAACAGTAGAGCGCAGGGATCCTTCGAAAAGCAGTGTATAAAAAAAAGACGCAGGAATCCAAAGGAAACGAAACATAACTTGACATAGGCACACGTAAACTAACTAAACCTACCGTGCCACGAACACTACTGCTGGTCTCCCCTGAGTCGAGCAGGTTAGAGTAGAGCTACCTAGTGCGTACAAGTCCACCGAATAACAGTGTATAGCACACAAGACAACTCTTCCCCATCCTAACCTACTCAAACGTAATATAAGGAAACATAGCATAGTTTAACCTAACGTGGAGAGACCAATATTGCTGGCCTCCTCAGAGACAAGCAGAATATGTTAGTGCACAATAGAATGCAGAAAGCCTCCAAATAGCACTGTATAGCACAAAAGTCAGAGCTATCCTGTCCCAAACGAACCAATCCTAGTCTAACCATACTTAGACTTTATGAATTCAGCTAGATTCACTATTGCTGGCTTCCACGTCGCGAAACAGGACATATTAGAGGAGCGTAGATCGCAGAAGCCCATTGAATGGCAATGTATTGCAGAAAAGACAAAGCTACGCCAACCTAACACAGACTAACCTACCACAACCAAGCGAAACGTAAGTCTTCCTAACGTGCCGAGATCGCTATTGCTGTCACACCTAGAGACAAGCAGAGACCAGTAGAGTAATGCAGATCGCGGATATCGAACGAATAGCTGTGTACACCACAAAAGTCAAGGAT
>NW_016981097.1:0-537 GCF_001483705.2 Eufriesea mexicana | reverse complement strand
CGAAAATTCGGAAAAAAACCAGTGATTCTGATAGAGGGGATTCTGCGCTATCAAAGTAGGTCACAAATTTCTTATCACCATGCCCTATGTCGCTAAAGTAAGCCCCGACGGGAAACTACGCACTGGCCTGTCACACACACTCGCACCTCCGGCACTATTATACGAAAACGCGAACGAAAATTTGGAAAAAAACAAGTGATTCTGATAGAGGAGATTCTGCGCTATCAAAGTGGGTAAAAAATTTCTTATCACAAGGCCCTATTTCGCTAAAGTAAGCCACGACGGGAAACTACGCACAGGCCTGTCACACACACTCGCACTTCCGGCACTATTATACGAAAACGCGAACGAAAATTCGGAAAAAAACAAGTGATTCTGATAGAGGAGATTCTAGGCTATCGAATTAGGTCAAAAACTTCTTATCAGCTGTCCCCATTTCGATGAAGTAGGCCACGACGCGAATCTCCGCAGCGACCTGTCACACACACTCGCACTTCCGGCACTATTATACGAAAACGCGAACGAAAATTCGGAAAA
>NW_016981096.1:0-624 GCF_001483705.2 Eufriesea mexicana | reverse complement strand
TTTCGCCCATATTCATCCAAGAAAGTTTGCTCACCACGATATTAGTCGAAAATGTCAATGAAACTGAATATTCCTGGCAGCCTCTATAGCACTGCAACAGCTATAGCGCGCCGAGCGAATCTTTCCTCCTTATTTATGCAAGGATGTTAGCTCACAACGATATTAGTCGAAAATGCCAATAAAACTGAATTTTCCATCAAGATACTATAGAATTGCAATGGCCACAGCTGGCGAATATAATCTCTCCTCAGTATTTATGCAAGAAAGCTAGCTCGCCACGATATCTGTCGACAATGTCGATAAAATTGAATTTTCCATCCAGATACTATAGAATTTCAATGGCTATAGCTGGCCAATAGGATCTTTCCTCCTTATTTATGCAAGGACGGCAGCTCACGACGATATCAGTCGAAAATGTCAATAAAATTACATTTTCCAGCCAGATTCTTTCCAGCCAGATTCTGTAGCATTGCAATGGCTATAGCTCGCCAGTAAAATCCTTCCTCCTTATTTATGCAGGGATGCCTGCTCACCACGATATTAGTCGAAAATGACTATAATACTGAATTTTCCATCCAGATACTATAGAATTGCAATGGCCATCGCTGGCCAATAGAATCTCTC
>NW_016981095.1:0-610 GCF_001483705.2 Eufriesea mexicana | reverse complement strand
TCCGTAGAATCGCAGTGTATATCAGAAGAGTTAAAGCCACTTAAGTCTAACCCAGAGCAATAGGACATATCCAAGCTCAGCCTAACACATCCTAAAGTTCCGAAACTGCTATTCCTGCCCCCCCCCCCCAAAGGGAAAATCTGGACACACAAAAGCACAGTAGAGCGCAGAAATCCGCCGAAGAGCAGTGCAAAGCACAAAAGTTGAAGCTATCCTAACCTTGCTTAGCCTAACCCAGCATAATCCAAAGCAGCGTGACACTACACAACGTGCCGGGGCAACTATGGCTGGCCTCCCTAGAGCCAAGCTGAAAATATTAGAGTGCTGTCGGTCGCAGAAGTCCACCTAACTTCAGAACATGGCCCTAAAGCCAATGCTATCCTCCCCTTACCGAGCGATCCCTATCACAACCAAGTGCAACATAACTCAACCCAACGTACAGAGACCGCTATTACTGCCCTCCTCGGAGCCAAGCAGGACATACTAGAGCACAGTAGAGTGTAGAAGTCCTCCCAATAGCAGTGTACAGCACAAAACTTAAAGCTATCCAGATCAAACTTAACCTGACGCAACCTAACCGGACGGAATCTGACACACCATAACGTGCACA
>NW_016981094.1:0-529 GCF_001483705.2 Eufriesea mexicana | reverse complement strand
CTGCGCGCCCCTGTCCTCTAATATGTTCTGCTTGGCTCTGGGGAGGCCTGCAGTAGAGGTCCAGGCACGTTGAGTTAGTTGAGTTAGGCAACGTTTGGTTAGCTTAGGTTAGTTAAGGTAAGGTTTGGATACCTTTGACATTTGTGCTATACACGGCAATGCGGCGGGTATTTCCGCCAACTGTCCTTTAGTATATTCAGCTTGGATCCGGGGAGGGCAGTAATACACGTCTCGTAACGTTATGTCGGGTTGGGATACGTTAGGGTACGTTACGTTATGCTAACTTTGGGTAGGATAGGATCGACCTTCGTACCATACACATATACTCGGTGGATTTCGGCGTTTCAATGTGCTCTAACGTATTCCGCATGGCCCTGGTGAGTTCAGCAATAGTGGTTGCGGCACGTCATGTTGAGTTAGTATGCGTTTGATCAGGTTGCCTTTGCTTGGGTTAGGAACGGATAGTTTTGACTTTTCTGTTAAACACTGCGATTCTATGGATTTCTGTGCGCTACTCTCCTCTTTCATG
>NW_016981093.1:0-345 GCF_001483705.2 Eufriesea mexicana | reverse complement strand
TTGCCTGGCCTGACCTGACCTGATGTGACCTGACATGACCTGACCCGACCTGACCTAACCTGACCTGAGCTCTCCTGACCTGCCCTGACCTGTCCCGACCTGAACTGACCTGGCGTGACCTGACGTGACCTGACCTGAGCTGTCCTGGCCTGACCTGGCCTACCCTTACCATATTTGACCAGACCTGACATGACCTGACCTGACCTGACTGATCTGACCTGAGCTGAACTGACCTGACATGACCTGATCTGAACTGACCTAATCAGAACTGACCAGACCTGTTCTGAACTGTCGTGACCTGAACTGACCTGACCTGACCTGACATGACCTGATCTAACTTGACCT
>NW_016981092.1:0-898 GCF_001483705.2 Eufriesea mexicana | reverse complement strand
GGGTGCTTGAATGGATGGGTGGATGGACGGAAGAACGGATGTATGTATGGATGTTTGTATGGACGAATGTATGGATGTATGCATGGATGTATGTATGGATGTTTGTATGGTTGCATGTATGGATGTATGTATGGATGTATGTATGGATGTATGTAAGAATGTATGTATGGGTGTATGTATGGACAAATGTATTCGTGTATGTAAGGGTCTGTGTGCTGTATGTGTGTATGGAAGCATGGATGAATGGACGGGTGGATGTATGGATGGATGGATGTATGGATGTATGTATGGATGAATATATGGATGGATGTGTGTATGGGTGGATGGATTTATGGATGTATGGATGGGTGTGTGTATGGGTGTATGTATGGATGTACGTATGGATGTATGTACGGATGTGAGTATGGGTGCATGTATAGATGTGTGGATGTACGTATGGATGTATGGCTGTATGGTTAGACGGATATATGGATGCATTGATGTGTGGAAGGATGGATGTACGGATGTATGGATGTGTGGATGTATGGATGGATTGACGTATGGATGTACGGATGCATGGATGTATGGATGCGTGAGTGCTTGAATGGATGGGTGGATGGACGGAAGAACGGATGTATGTATGGATGTTTGTATGGACGTATGTATGGGTTTATGCATGTATGGATGTATGTACGGATGTGTGTATGGATATATCTATGGATGTATGGATGTATGTGTGTGTATGGATGTATGTATGGATGTTTGGATGTATGTATGGATGGATGTGTGTATGGGTGGATGGATTTATGGATGTATGGGTGTGGGGATGTGTGGATGTAGGGATGAATGGATGTATGGTTGGATGGATGTATGGTTGGATGGATGTATGTATGTATGGATGTATGTATGTATGGATGTT
>NW_016981091.1:0-492 GCF_001483705.2 Eufriesea mexicana | reverse complement strand
GATTCTGTCCTCATTATTTATGCAAGAAAGTTGGCTCGCCGCGATATTTGTCGAAAATGTCAAAAAAATTGAATTTTTCATCCAGATACTACAGAATTGCGATGGCTATAGCTGGCCAATAGAATACTTCGTCCTTATTTATGCAAGAAGGTTACCACACTACGATATTAGTCGAAATTGTTAATAAAATTGAATTTTTCATCCAGATACTACAGAATTGCGATGGCTATAGCTGGCCAATAGTATCTCACCTCCTCATTCATGCACGAAAGCAGCCTCACCACGATATTAGTCGAAAATGTTAAGAAAATTGAATTTTCCATCCAGATACTATAGAATTGCAATGGCTATAGCTGGCCAATAGTATCTCACCTCCTCATTCATGCACGAAAGCAGCCTCACCACGATATTAGTCGAAAATGTCAAAAGAAATGAATTTTAGAGGAAGATTCTATAGCATTGCAATGGCTATAGCGCGCCAAAAGTACCTTT
>NW_016981090.1:0-2059 GCF_001483705.2 Eufriesea mexicana | reverse complement strand
TGTGTCATTTTACATTTGGCTATGTCACGGTTTGCTATGTTGGGAAATGATGGCTTTAACTTTTGTGGTGTGCACTGCTATTCGGTGGATTTATGTGCTCTGCTGTCCTTTAATATGTTCTGCTTTGATCTGGGGAGGACAGCAACAAAGGTGTAGGCACGTTAGGTTGAGTTATGTTACATTCAGTTATGCTATGTTTGGTTACGTTGTTACAGGATAGCTTGGACTTACGTGCTCTACACTTCTATTCGGTGGATTCCTTCGCTGTGCTTTGTCCTAATATTATCTGCTTTGCTCTGGAGAGGCCAGAAATTGCGGCTGTGGCGCGTTATGTTGTGTTAGGCTACGTTTGCTTGCGTTACGTTTGGTTAGGTGAGTACAGATTAACTTTGACTTTTGTGCTACACACTGCTATTCGTTGGACTTCTAGGATTTTCGTTGCTGTATTATACTCTACTAGACTCTGGGGACGCCAGCAACGGCGGTCGTCGCACCCTAGGCTGAGTTAGGTTTCGTTTGGATGATTTATGTTATAGTGGGTAATGTCCATATTACTTTGATTTTTCTGCTTTGCACAGCGGTTCTACGAATTCCGTCGCCCTACCCTCCTCTAATATGTTCTGCATTGCCCTGCGAGGCCAGCAATGGTGCTCGCGGCACGACAGGTTGTGTTAGATTACGTTTGGTTGGGTTAGACTGCGCTGGGTTTGGCAGGGGTAGCTCTGACTCCTGTGCATCACACTGCTATACGGTAGATATCAGCGCAGTGCAATGCTCTACTGGCAGCTGCTTGTCTCCGCGGAGGCCAGCAACAGTGGTCGCGTCACGTTATGCTATGTTATGTTACGTTCGGTTATGTTAGCAGAGGATAGGTTTGACTCTTGTGCTGTACATTGCTATACGGTGGATTTCTGAGCTCCGCTTCGCTCTAGTATATTCTACTTGGCTCTGGGGATGACACCATCAGAGGTCTAGGCACGTTTGGTTGAGTTATGTTACGTTTGGTTATGATATGTTTGTTGCGGTTAAGCTAGGATAGCTGTGACTCTTGTGCTATAGACAGTTGTTCGCTGAATTTATATCTTCTACATTGCTCTTCCGCACCCTGCTCCACTCTGGGGAGGCCAGCAGTATTACTCTCGGCACGTTAGCCTGAGTTAGGCTGCGTTTGGTTTGGTTGGGTTAGTTTGGGTTAGGCTTGATTGCTTTGACTGTCGTGGTACAGAGCGTTGTTCGGCGGACTTCTGCGCTTTACTTCGCTCTGGTATGTTCTGCTTGGCTCTGAGTAGGCAAACAAGGGTGGTCCAGGAGCGTCAGGTTTAGTTAAGCTACGCTCGGATATGTTACGCTTGGATATGTTAGGATAGTGTAGCTTCGACTATTGCAACATGCACTGCGATTATATCGACATCTGTGCTCTACTCTCCTCTAATATATTCTGCTGGGCTCCGACGAGGGCAGCCATAGATGTCTCGGCACGTTAGGAGGAGATATGCTACGTTTGGTTATGTTACGTTTGTCCAGTTTCGGAGAGGATATCTTTGACTGTTGTGCTATACACTGCCATACGCTGGATTTCTGCTGTGTACTGTGCTCTAGTATGTCCTCCTTGGCTCTGGGGGGCCAGGAGTATTGGTCTCGGCGCGTTAGTTTGAGTTATGTTGCGATTGGTTTGGTTAGCTTTGGTTAGGTTCGGTTAGGATGGCCTTGACTCTTGCGATATACACTGCTATTCGGATTACTTCAACGTTCTAAATAACTCTGCTATCCTCTGCTAAGCACTCATGAGGTCAGCAATGTCGTTCATAGCATGTCTGTTTGGAACACATTACGACCGCTAATGTTACGTTTGGTTAGGTTTGGATAGGTTATCTATGACTTTTGTGCTATACAATACTATTCGGTGGATTTCTACGCTCTACTGTGATCTAATATCTCCTGCTCAGTTCTGGGAATACTTGTCATAGTAGCTGCGGCGCGTCAGGCTTCGTTAGGATACGTTTCGTTAGGATAGGTTTGTTTGGGTCAGGTTAGGGTACCTTTGACTTTTGTGCTGTAC
>NW_016981089.1:0-949 GCF_001483705.2 Eufriesea mexicana | reverse complement strand
TGGTCTAGGTTCGGCCTGTGTAGCTTTGGCTTTCGTGGTATACACTTCTGTTCGGTGCATTTCAAGTTCTACTGTGCTCTGCTGTAATCTTCTCGAATATGGGGAAGCCAGCAATAGCGGTCTCTGCACGTAATATTGAGATACCTTACGTACGGTCATGTTACGTTCGGGTAGGTTTGGATAGGATAGTGATTTTTGCGCTGTACGCTGCCTTCCTATGGATCTCTGCGCTCTGCATTGCTCTAATATGCTCTGTTCGGTTCTGGGGAGGACAGCAATAGTAGTCTCGGCACAATATGTTGAATCAATCTATGTTCGGTTAGGTTAGGTTAGGACATGTTATGACAGGATATCTTCCACCATTGTGCTGTACACAGCTACGCGGTGGATTACTGCTCGCCACTATGCTCCAGTACATTATGCTTGGCTACGGAGAGACCAGCAGTGGTGTTCTCGGCAAGTTAGGCTGAGACACGCTGCGTTTGGTTATGTCGCGTTTGGTTGTGTAAGGATAGGATATCTTAGGCTATTTGTGCTAGTCACTGCTTTTCGGTGGATTTCTACACCCTGCGTTGCTCTACTATACTCTGATCGACTCTGGGGCGTCCAGCAAGTGTGGTCGTTGAACGACAGGTTGAGTTGGGTTACGTTCGCTTAGGCAAGCGTAGGTTAGGATAGGAGAGTGTAGTTCTCACTTTTGTGACATACACAGCTGTTCGGCGTATTCCTGCGATCTACAGTGCCCTAAAATGCTCTGCTCCAATCTGAGGAGGACAGTAATAGTGGTGTCGGCACGTTAGGCTCAGTTACGCTACGTTTGTTTATGCTACGTTTGGTTAGACTATGGTAGGGTAACTTTGACTTTTGTGAAATAAACTGCTTTTCGGTGGATTTCCGCGCTCTACACTTCAGGACAATGCTCTGCTCCACTCTGAGGGGACCAGCAATA
>NW_016981088.1:0-570 GCF_001483705.2 Eufriesea mexicana | reverse complement strand
TCGGTCGAAAATTTAACGGCAGAGCTGCAATGGTATTGTCCACAGAAACGGCAAAAGTTTTGTTCATAGAAGGCAAAAGTATTGTCCACCGAAGCGGCAAAAGTTCTGTCCAGAGGTGGCAAAAGTATTGGCCAGAAACGGCAAAAGTATTGTCCGCCGAAGCGGCAAAAGTATTGTCCTTGTGACAAGGACAGCAAGCGACTAAAAAAGGATGGATGCTTCGGCAATTGGATAATTGACAAATTACTCGATTTCAGCGATTAATTTATGAACTTTTATAATTGAATCAGACAGCTGGATCTTTGGACAACATTTTCACGCAATTTTTGCACATAATTTGATGGCATTTATTTTGTTATTAATAATTACTTGATGGTGTCCGCGGTTTCACAACAACGATCGGCACGAATCTCCATGAAAATAATTAATTATGAACAAAACTAGAAGTAAAATACGAACAAAAATCACATGAGAATATTCCCAAGGATGTTGTTTATACATTGTGCCCATGTAATTTATAAATTAATTGCATAGAAGATAGTAATTAATGAAAAACCAATAATATCTTCG
>NW_016981087.1:0-373 GCF_001483705.2 Eufriesea mexicana | reverse complement strand
ACATCCATACATTCATACATACATTCATACATCCATAGATCCATTCATACATTCATACATCCACACATCAATATATCCATCCATCCATCTATCCATACATCCACCCATCCACACGTCCATCGAACCACACATCCATACATTCATACCAGCACCCATCCATACATCCAAACATCCTTCCATCCGCATATCCGTCCAACCATACATCCATACTGTCATACATCCGTACATCCATAAATCCATCCATCTATACATCCATCCATCTGTACATACATCCTACCGTACATCCACCCATCCATACATCCACCCATCCATACATCCATTGATCCATACATCCATACAACTGTCCATCCATCCATCCATACATCCATACAGA
>NW_016981086.1:0-667 GCF_001483705.2 Eufriesea mexicana | reverse complement strand
AGAGCGGTTGTGGCACGGTAGGTTTTGTTAGGATACGTTTGGTCAAGTTAAGTTAGGCTGCGTGTGGTTAGGGTGGCCTTGACTTTCGCGCTGTACACTGCGATTTTACGCATTTCTGCGCCCTACTCCCGTGTGATGTGTTTTGCATGGCCCTGAGGATTGTTTGACGATAGTTTGAGTTTCATTACGCTTGGCTAGGTTTCCTTACGTCGGATAAGTTTGGGATGGCTTTTGGGATGGCGTTGAGTTTGGAGCTAGACAATGATATTCCACGGACTTGTGCGCTCTACATTGCGCTATCACAATCTGCCTGTCTCCGGGGTCGCTAGGAATAGTGGTCGCGGCACGTTAGGTTGAGTTGTGTTACGGACGGATAGGTTAGGGCAGGATATGCTTGTTTCGTATAGCTATGACTTCCGTGCTATGCACAGTTTCTCTGTGGATAACAGACGCCTACTGTGCTCTACTCCAATCTACTTATCCCTGTGGAGGCCAGCAATAGTGGTCGCGGCAGATTACGTTTTGTTTGTTCATGTCAGGCTAAGTAATGTTAGCCCGGCTTAGGTTAGGATACCCTTGACTTTTGTGCTGTACATTGCAATACGGTGTTCTAGTGCGTTCTACTTTTTCCTCGCATATCCTGATTAGATCTGCAGGGGCAGGAAAT
>NW_016981085.1:0-791 GCF_001483705.2 Eufriesea mexicana | reverse complement strand
ACTTCTGGGCTCTAATGTGCCATAATGTGCTCTGCTAGTCTCCAATGAGGCCATTAATTGCGGCCGTGGCACTTTACTTTATGATAGGCTACGTCCATTTAGTTTAGAAAAGGTCATGTTAGTTTTTTGAATTTCGTCCTATACACTGCATTACGGTGGATTTCTGCGCTCCTCTGTGCTCTCGTATATTCTGATTGGATCTGGGGAGGCCAGCTATAGTGGTATCGGCACGCTAGTACGAGTTGTGCTACTTTCGCCTATGTTACGTTTGGTCAGGTTAGCATAGGGTTTATTAGGCACTTGAGATATGCACTGCTATACGCAGACGTCTGCACTCAACTGCGTTTTAGTATTTTCTGCTTGGCTCTGGGTATGACAGCAATAGTAGTCTCCGCGTGCTAGGTTCAGGTACGTTATGCATGTTTATGTTCCGTTTGGTTAGGTTAGGTCACTATAGACATGGCTTCTGCTCTATACACTACTTTTCGGTGGATTCCTGCCTTCTAGTGCGCTGTAATATATTCTGCTTGTTTCTGAGAAGGTTATGAATTTTCGTCTCGCCACGCTACGCTGTGTTGCACCACGTACTGGTAGGTTAGGTAAGGACAGCATCAGTCAGGGTATGTTTGGTTTTTGTGGTATACACTCCATTGCGATGGATTTCTGCGCTCTACTGTGCTCTGGGGAGGTCAGCAATTGTAGACTCATCATCTCAGGTTGAGTTAGGTTACGTTAGGTTATATAACGTTTGGCTAGTTTAGGACACGCTACTTCGAATTTTGTGCTATTCA
>NW_016981084.1:0-260 GCF_001483705.2 Eufriesea mexicana | reverse complement strand
GATAAGTAAGGAGGAAAGTAACTTTCGGAGTGCTATAGCCATTTCAATGCTAGAGAATCTGTCAAGAAAGATCAACTTTATTGACATTTTCGACTTATATCGTATTGAGCTAACTTTCTTGCGTAAATAAGGCGGAAAGATTCTATTGGCCTGCTACTGCCATTGCAATGCCAAAGAATCTGGTTGGAAAAATCAATTTTATTGACATTTTCGACTAATATGGTTGTGAGCTAACTTTCTTCCATAAATCTGGAGGAAAG
>NW_016981083.1:0-601 GCF_001483705.2 Eufriesea mexicana | reverse complement strand
CCTAACCAAACTTAACATAACCGTACGCAACGTGAGTCAGCCTAACGTGCCGAAACCACTACACCTGGCCTCCGCACAGCCAAGCAGCGTATGCTAGAGCTCAGTAGGGCGGAGGATTAGCCGTGTACAGCACAAAAGACAAAGACATCCCTACCAAACTTTTCCTAACCTAACCAAAGGAAACGTAACGTCACACAACCAAACGTGCCACGTACATTTCTGCTGGATTCCCCGGAGACGAGCAGAACATATACGAGCACATTAGAGCGCAGAAGTCTACCGAATATAGGTGTCTAGCACAAAAGTTAAAGATAACCTTTTCTAAGCTAACCAATCGTAACATAACCGATCGTAATCTAACAAAAATTGTCGTGCCGAGACCACTTCTGCTGCACCCACCAAAGCCAAGCAGATCATATTAGAGCGCAGCAGAGGGCAGAAACCTACCGAAGAGCAGTGAAGAACACAGCAGTAAAACTATCCCATCCTAACCTAGCCAAACCGAACCTAGCCGAACGTAATCTAATTTAAATTAACTTGTTGCGGCAAACATTGCTGGCATCCAAGTGGCCATGCGGAACATATTAGTGGAGAGCAGGAC
>NW_016981082.1:0-2749 GCF_001483705.2 Eufriesea mexicana | reverse complement strand
GATAATGCTCGCGGCACGATATGTTGAGTTATGATAGGTTGTGCTATGTTACAGTTCGTTAAGTTACGGGAGGGTAGCTTTGACTTTAGCGCTATAGTCTGCTCTCAGGTGGATATCTGCGCCCTACACTGCCCTAACATGTGCAGTTTTCCTTTAGGAAGGCTAGCAGGAGTGCTACCGGCACGTTATGTTGAGTCACCTTACGTTCAGTTAGGTTGGATTTGGCTAAGTTTGGCTATGGTAGCTTTAACTTTCGTGCTGTACACTGCTATACCGTGGATTTCTGTGGTCCACTGTACTCTAGTATCCCCTGCTTGGCTCTGGGAAGGCCAGAAAGAGGGGTCTCGGCACGTTATGTTGAGTCATGTTACGGTTGGTTAAGATGTGTTATGCTAACGTTGGTCAGGGTGGAATTAACTTTTGTGCTGTACACTGCTAATCAGTGGATTGCTGCGCTCTACTGTCCTCTAGGATGTCCTGCTTGCCACTGGGGAGGGCAGCAATAGCATTCTCGGCACGTTAGTTCGAGTTAGGCCACGTTTGGTTATGTTCTGCTGGTTCTGGTTACGCTTACGTAGTTCTGACTTTTCTGATATGCACTGCGATTCAATGGATTTCTGGGTTCCACTCTCCACGAACGTGTTCTGCTTGGCTCTGGGGAGGCCTGAAATAATGGTGGCGGCACGTTGGGATGTGTTAGATTACGTTTCGAAATTTTACGGTTGGTTAGGCTTGGAGAGGGTAGCTTCGACTTTGGTGGCATAGTCTGCTATTAGGTGAATTTCTGCGCCGTACAGTGCTTTAACATTTTCAGCTTGGCTTTGGGAAGGGCAGCAATAATGGTCAAGGCACGCAAATTTGAGTCAGGTTACGTCGGCTTAGGCTGGTTGAGGCTGCGTCAAGTTAGGGCACCTTCATCCTCTGCGCTCTACGTTGCTATTCGGTGGACTTCTGTGCTCAACTGTACTCTGTCATGAAGTGCTTGGCTACGGGGAGGGAAGCATTAACGGTATCGGCACGACAGGTTGAGTTAGGCGATGTTTCCTTATGTTCTTCTCGCTCGGGTTAAGCTTGGGTAGCTTTGACTTTACCGATTCATGCTGACATTCTACGGATTTCTGCGTTCAGCTCTCCATTAATGTGCTCTGCATGCCCCTGTGGAGGCCTGCAATAGCGCTCGCGGCACATTGTGATGAGTTAGGATACGTTTGGTTGTGTTACGGTTGGTTCGCTTAGGACATCATTGCTTTGACTTTAGTGCTACATACTGCTTTCGGTGGATTTTCCCGCTCCACTGTTCGCGAGAATGCTCTGCTTTGCCCTGGGGAGGCCAAATATAATGGCCGCGGCATGCGAGGCTTCCTAGGTTACGTATGGTTAGTTTATGTTTGCACGGGTATGGTTCGGATACCTTTGATTTTCCTGGCATACACTCCGATTCTATGTATTTCTAGGCCCTGCTCTCCTCGATCAATTTCTGCATGGCCCTGGGGAGGCCAGCAGTATTTGTCTCGGCATGTTGGTCTGAGTTAATTTGCGCTAGGTTGTAATGCGTTTGGTTAGGTTAGGACGGGATGGCTATTACCCTTGTGCTATACACGGATATTCGGTGGATTCCTGAGCACTGCGTTGGTCTGCTATACCCTGTTCGACCATCGAGAGTCCAGCAGTAGTGCTCGCCGCACACTAGGTTGCGTTACGTTACGCTTGGTAAGGTTGGTTAGATTAGCCTATGTCTGGTTAGATTCGCTTTGACTTTCGTGCTGTAGACTTTTCTTTGATGGATTCCTGTCTTCTACTGCGCTCCCCTCCAATCCGCTTGACCCTGTGGAGGCCAGAATTTGTGGTCGCGGAACATTATGTTGAGCTTGCTATGTGAGGTTTGGGTACGTTTGATTGGGTTTGGTTATGGTATCTTTGATTTTTCTGCTTCACACCGCTATTCTATGGATTTCTGCGCTCTGCTCTCCACTGATATGTTCTGCGCAGCTCAGGGGAGGCCAGCAATAGTGGTGGCGGCACGTGAGGTAGTGTTTCGTTACGTTTGGTAATGTTACGATTGGTTAGGTTAGGACAAGGTGGTTATGGCTTTTGAGATGTAGGCTGCCATTAGGTGGATTCCTACGCTCTATATTGCTCTACAGTACCCTGATCGCTTCTGGGGGCGCCAGTAATGGTGGTTCCGGCACGTTAGATTGGGTTAGGCTGCGTCGGCTAGGTTATGTCTTCCTTGGTTATTTTCGGATATATTTGGCTTTCGTGGTATACACTGTTATTCGGTGGATCTCAGCTCTCTACTGTGCTCCACTATTCTCTACTCGAATCTGGGAAGCCCAGTAATAGTGGCCGCGGCACGTTACGTCCTGTCAGTTTGCGTTTGATCAGTCTGTGTTGGTGTTTGTTAGTTTACGATATCATTGATTTTTGTGCGATGCACTGTAATTTGGTGGTATCCTGCGCTCTACTCTGCTCTAGTGTAATCCGCTTGACTCTGTGTAGGTCAGCAAACGTGATGTAGGTACGTTTGGTTGAGATAGGTGCGTTTGCATATGCTACGTTTGGTTAGAATAGAATATCTTAACTTTGACCATTGTGCTATGCGCTGCTATTCAGTGGATACCTGCGCTCTTAGTTGCTGTACTATAATCTGCTGGAATCTAGTGCAACCGGCAATAGTGGTCGTGGCACGATATGTTGAATTTGGTTACGCTTTGTTAAGATAGGTTAGGCTACGTTTGGCCAGTATGGC
>NW_016981081.1:0-1907 GCF_001483705.2 Eufriesea mexicana | reverse complement strand
AATTGAAATATCTCTAATCACAACTGATGTATATATTGCTTATTCCAGAACAACTGTGGAATTGGTGTCGGCAGTGAAGATATCTGTCCAGCGGTTACGGTTCTCTATTGATGGGCACACCTATTATAGCCACGGTAATTGTGAGTAGCTCCAGAAGTAACTGTTGCAGTTACAGTTTATTTCAGAGATACTGTGTAATTTATAACATATGGGTATAGAACAATCCAACGACTGCAATACTGATATCATGGCTTCAAACAGGAAGTTTATATCAACTGTCAATATCACGAGATATGGCGGATCAGCCCTTTACCATTCTAGGACTGCTATAGAATTCACGTCATCATTGAGCATGTTAATTCTACGGCTACAGTGCTCCGTCGATGAATGTAGCAGGTACCTTACTGTCAATTGCAAATGTCAGTAACCTTAACCGTACTACACATTGTTTATTCCAGAATTGCTGTTGTGCTTAAATTATAAGTCAATGAATTTGTCCAACCCCTAAAGTACTGTGACTATGGCTTTACTCAGTTCTCACATGACAATTGATAATATCTCGAGCTATAACGGATCTTCCGCGTGTCACTGAAGAATTACTGTAAAATCTACATTATCTACGAGAAGTTTAATTCAACGGATACAGTGCTCTGTTGATTGATGTACAAAGAACCGTACTGTCATTTCTAAATATCTCCAGCCGTAACCAATGCATTCATTGATTATATTAGAACTACTGTGGAATATATTTCGTCACTGAGCGGAGAAATAAAATTCTAAAATGCTCTGCTAATGGAGGTACTAAGAAACGTATTTACTATTACAAATATCTCTATCGATAGGCGTACCTTACGTTGATTATGCTAGACTTTGGAATATACATCACGAGTGAACAAATTAATCCAGCGCCTACAGTACTGCGATGATGGCTGCATTCTGCATTGTTTCATCAATTCCTAATATCTCGAGGGACAATGGGTCAGCCCTTTGCCGTACTAGAATTGCAATATTATATATATCAGCATTGAAACCATTAAACCACCGACCAGGTTGCAATAAAGGTGGATGTACCAAATATCCCACTGGGACCAGTTAATATCTCCAGCCATAACTGATGTATACATTGATTACTCTATAGCTACTGTGGAATTCACATCATCAGAGTACAGACTAATCCAATGGCTGCAGTCCTCTATTGGTGGACTTACCAGCTTCCGTACTGGGAATTGAAAACAGCTCTCTTCATAACTGATGTATACATTGATTACTCGAGACCTACTGTGGAATTTAAATCATCAGTGAACACATTAATCTAACGGCTGCAGTGCTCTGATGATAAATGCCCGAATACTGGGTGTTTTAAATATCCATAGCGTAAACTCCTTTACACATTGGTTATTCTAGACCTAGTGTAGAACTTAAGTCATCACTGAAGAGATTAATCCAACGGCTATATTGCTCTATTTGTGGAAATAACAAACACTGTCGTATGAGTGGTATATATTTCTAGATATATCTGATGTATACATAGATAACTAAAGAACTATCGCGGAATATATAGCATCACTGAGCAGATTAACCCAACGTCTGCAGTACTGTAATGGTGTCTGTACTCTACAATTTATGGAAATTGTTAATATCTCCAGCTATAACCGTTCTGTCCTTTGTCATTCTGTAGTTACTATAGAATCTAAGCCGTCATTGAACAGATTAATACGACGGCTACAGCTCTCTCTGGACGGATGCACTAAGAACTGTACTGACAGTTGTAAATATCTCCAGCCATAGTCGTACTATGCATTGATTAATACAGAATTACTGTTAAACATAAGTTGCCGGTGAACAAATCAGTCCAACGGCAGTGGTACAGTGACGATGGCTGTACGCAGTGCTTTTAAGCCAATTGT
>NW_016981080.1:0-287 GCF_001483705.2 Eufriesea mexicana | reverse complement strand
GTAGGAAAGATTCTATTGGCACGCTATAACCATGGCAGTGCTATAGAATCTGGCTGCAAAATTCAATTTTATTGACATTTTCGACTATTATCTTCGTGAGCTAACTTTCTTCGATATATAACGAGGAAAGATTCTATTGGCGTGCTATAGCCATTGCAGTGCTGTAGAATCTGCCTGGAATATTGGATGTTATTGACATTTTCGGCTAATATCGTGGTGAGCTGACTTTCTTGTATAAATAAGGTGGTAAGATTCAATTGGACAGCTATAGCCATTGCAATTCTATA
>NW_016981079.1:0-397 GCF_001483705.2 Eufriesea mexicana | reverse complement strand
CGAATAGCAGTGTATAACACAATGTCAAGGCCATCCCAACATAACCTAACCTAACACGACCTACCTAAACATAAACTAACACAACCTATCGCGCCACGGCCGCTATTTTGGTCTCCCCAGCGCCAATCGGAGCATATTAGAGCACAGTAGAGCACAGCAATCCACCGAATTGCAGCGTACAGCACAAAAGTCAAAGAAATTCTCACCAAACTTAACCAAACCTAACCCAACGGAACTTAACGTAACTCAACCTAACGTGCCGCGAGCACTATGCCTGGTGTCCGCATAGACAAGCAGAGAGTGTTGGCGCACAGAGGAGCGCAGAAGACCATATAATAGCAGTGTGTAGCACAAAAGTCAATGCTAACCTGACCTAACACAGACTAGCCAAAAGTAA
>NW_016981078.1:0-351 GCF_001483705.2 Eufriesea mexicana | reverse complement strand
TAGCGTGAGAAGACCAGCATTGCTGGCCTCCACAGAGACAAGCAGAGCACATTAGAGCACTATAAAGCACAGACATCCACCTTATAGCAGAGTATAGCGCAAAAGTGGAAGCCATCCTGACCAAACGTAACTTAACCTCACCTAACCAATCGTACCATATCATGGCCTATCGTGCCACGAACTCTATTGCTGGTCTCCCCGGAGTCGAGCAGGGTATATTAGAGTAATGAAGGGCACAGAAATCCACCGAAAAACAGTCTGTAGCACAAAAGTCAATTCTATCCTGTAATAACATTTCCAAACGTAATATAAGCAAACGTAACGTAGTTTAGCCTACCGCCCCGAGACCAC
>NW_016981077.1:0-534 GCF_001483705.2 Eufriesea mexicana | reverse complement strand
ACATTGCTATTTGGTGGCTTTCTGCGCCCTACTGAGCTATACTATATTATGCTCGTCTCTGGGATAGCCAGCAATAGTGGTCGAGGCACGATAGGCTTTGCTTTTGGTGTTGTTACGATTGGATAGGTTAGGATAGCATAGCTGTGACTTTTGTGCAACATACTGCTATTCGGTGGATTCCTACGACCTATATTGCTCTAGTACACTCTGCAGTGGGAAGGCAAGCAAAAGTTGCCTCGGCACGCTGGGTTGTGCGAGGTTACTCTCGGCTTGGCTAGGTTAGCATAGGTTTGGTTAGGGTAACGTTGACTATTGTGCGATACACTGCTATTACGTCGATATCTGTACACTGCATTGCTCTACTAGCATCTACTCGATTCTGGGGTGGCCCAAAATGATGGTCGTGGCGTGATATGCTTAGTTAAGTTACGGTTGGATATGATAAGCTTGGATAAGATGGGATAGGTTAGAATTGACTTTTGCGCTCCACACTGCAATCTGGCGGGTTTCTGCGCTCTACATTGTCATACTATA
>NW_016981076.1:0-591 GCF_001483705.2 Eufriesea mexicana | reverse complement strand
CTAACCAAACGTATTCTCTCCCAACCTAACTTGCCTAGATCACCATTACTACTCTCCGAAGAGCCATGCAGAACATGCTTGAGCACAGTAGAGCGTAGAAGCTACCGAAGTGCAGCGTATAGCACAGAAGCCGCAGCTATCCTATCCAAACCTAACAAAACCCAGCCATGCGAAACCAAACATAACTAGACCCATCGTGTAGAGACCGCAATTGCAGGCCTCCTCAGCTTCAGGCCTCCTCAGCGCCAAGCAGAACATATTGAAGCACAGTAGAGAGCAGAAAATAGCGGTGAAGCAGTGTATAGTGCGATAGTCAAGGCTGTCCTACACTAACCAGGCAAAGCCTAGCGAAACGAAATGTAACCTGACTGAGCCTAGCGTGCCGACAACACTTTTGCTTGCCCCGCCAGAGCGTAGAAGAATGTACTAGAGCACAGTAGAGTGCAGAAGGCCACCAAATTGCAGTGTATAGTACAAAAGTCAAAAATATCGTAACGAAATCCACCCTAACCCAACCTAATGAAACGTAGACTGACCGAACCTGTGGTGCCGCGCCCTCTATTGCTGGCCTTCCCAGAGACGAGCAGAGTA
>NW_016981075.1:0-720 GCF_001483705.2 Eufriesea mexicana | reverse complement strand
GATGGATTTATCTGATCAATGATGATATTGCTACGTAGCAATCCTAGAACAACGTCGGATAGATCCTACATCAGTGGTGATTTTGACATACGTCAGAGCAGTACTGCGTACAACCTCCATAACATTCGTGTAACTGTTGCTTCTATTTGTCCACTGATTGATCAGGTATCTCAGCAGTCCGAGCATAATCATTGTATAGTTCAGCCATGTCCATTGATATACACCATTGGCATTACGGTGCACAGTACACCCACGTACAGGGCACTGTTGAGGTTGGATTAACCTGCACACTGATGATTTAATTTCCAGAGCAAATAAAGGATAGTCAATGTAGTGCACGGTAATGTCTTGAGGAACTTGCAATTGAGAGAACAATATATGGTGCCTCCACCTACAGAGCGATGTAGCTATTGGATTAGTACCTTCAGTGGAGATTTAAGTTCTATAGCAATTCCAGAAGAACAAAGGACATATTCATTATCGCTTGCGATATTGATAATTCGCGTAAGAGTACTAAATGCAGCTATCGGCACGGTGCTGCAGCCGCTGTATTAATCCGTTCGCTGATGACGAAAGTTCCACGGTAATTCTGGAATAACAAATTTATGGCACAAGTGTGGCAGGAGACACTTACAATTGATAGTACGGTACTTAGTGTATACACCAAAGGGGCACTGTAGCCTTCGTACTAATCAGAACATTGATGACTCACTCTCTGTA
>NW_016981074.1:0-945 GCF_001483705.2 Eufriesea mexicana | reverse complement strand
GCTATAGTGTTTAAAGCACCAATGAACAGACTAACCTACCGGAAAGGGTGCTCTGTCCGTGGACGTACGAAGTACCGTACAGACATAAATGTACCACACATAGATAACTTTAGTATAGCTGTGGGAATGTATATCAGGAGTGGACAGATTAATACTACTACTGCAATGCCTTGCTCCTGAATGTTCTAAGAACCGTACAGCCAATTTGTATAGCTACATACTAACCTATACAATGATAATTCTCGAATTGCTGGAAATTTAGTCATCAGTGAATAAATTTACACAACGGCTACATTACTGTCATGACGGCTGTACTCGGTACTGAGTTGTTAGGTTTTAATATCTCCAGCGATAATGGATCTCGCTTTTGTATTTCTACAACTGTTATAGAATTTCAATCATCAGCGAACTTATTACCGTTATGGCAATATAATTGCGTTAATGGCAACACTCGGTACTGCATTGTCATTGACCAATGTCTCTACAGATATCCGTATTATGCATTGATGATTTTAGCGTTGAAATTGTGATTCTATCATCAGAAAACTGATTAAACTACAGCTTCAGTGCCCTGTCCGTGGATGAACTCAGTACTGTACTGACAATTGGAAATATCTCAAGACATAAGTGATCTACACGTTCACCATTCTAGAATGGTAGAGGAGTTCCAGTCATTAGGGTACAAATCATTCCAACGGCTAAGGTACAGCCATGGTAGCTGGACCCAGTTCTGTGTTATCAGCAGTTGTTACCTCGATCTATAATAGCACTGTTCCATGTCATTCTAGGGTTGCTATAGCATTGCATCAATCAGGGAGAAGGTATATCAGGAAGAATCCGACAGCTGCCGTAATCTGTTGGTCCATGTAACATGTACCGTAGTGCCAATTGTAAATATCTATAGCCACAACCGTTCTATACATTAATTATGCTGGAATTGCTGTG
>NW_016981073.1:0-509 GCF_001483705.2 Eufriesea mexicana | reverse complement strand
GGTTAGGTTAGGACAGGGTACCTTTGCCTTTTGTGCCGCATACTGCTTTCTGTGGAATATTTCTGCCCTACTGTCCACTAATATACCCAGCTTGGGACTGGCACGTTACATTTAGACAGGTTATTAGACAGGTTACGTTCGGCTACGTTACGATTGGTTATGTTAGAGTAGGGTAGCTTCAACTCTTGTGCTGTGCACGGCTATTCGTTGGACTCCTGCGCTCTACTGTGCCCTAAGGTGTTCTGCTTGTCCCTGTGGAGCCCAGCAATAATGTTCGTGGCACGTTTGGTTGAAATATATCACGTTTGGCTTGGCTAGGTTAGGATACGTTTGGCTAGGATAGCTTTGACTGTTGTACTCTACACGGCAGCTCGATCGGCCTCTGCGCTCTGAGTTGCTCTACTAGTTTGGCCTATGTTACGGTCGGCTAGTATAGGTTGGGTAATGTTTGGTTAGGATGGATTTGACCTTTCTGCTATACACTGCTATTCGGTGGATTCCTGTGCTCT
>NW_016981072.1:0-496 GCF_001483705.2 Eufriesea mexicana | reverse complement strand
AGATTCTATAGTATTGAAATGGCTAAAGCACGCCAATAGAATCTCTCCTCCTTGTTTATGCAAGGAAGCTTGCTCATCTCGATATTGGCCGAAAATATCAATAAAATTTAATATTCCAGGCACATTCTATATCATTGCGATAGCTATGGCAGGCCAGTAGAATCTTTCCTCCTTATTTATGAAAGAAAGGCAGCTCATCACAATATTAGTGGAAGATGTCAATAAAATTGAATTCTCCAGCCAGATTCTACAGCATTGCGAAGGATATAGCAAGCCAATAGTATCATTCACCCTTATTTATGCAAGAAAGGTAGCTCACCACGATATTAGTCGAAAATGTCAGTAAAATTGAATTTTCCAGACAGAATCCAGAGCATGGCAATGACTATAGCACGACAATAGTATCTAAACTCCTTATTTATGAAAGATAGAGAGCTAACCACGATATTAGTCGAAACTGTCAATAAAATTGAACTTTCCAGCCAGATTCCAGTGC
>NW_016981071.1:1317-2091 GCF_001483705.2 Eufriesea mexicana | reverse complement strand
GGTGGCCCACCACGATATTAGTCTAAAATGTCAGTAAAATTGAATTTTCCTGCCAGATTCTATTGCATTGCAAAAGCTATATCACGCCACTAGGATCATTCCTCCTAATTTACGCAAGAAAGGTGGCCAACCACGATATTAGTCTAAAATGTCAGTAAAATTGAATTTTCCTGCCAGATTCTATTGCATTGCAAAAGCTATATCACGCCACTAGGATCATTCCTCCTAATTTACGCAAGAAAGGTGGCCAACCACGATATTAGTCGAAAATGTCAATAAAATTGAACTTTCCAGACAGATTATACAGCATTCCGTCGGCTATAGCACGCCAAGAGGATCTTTCCTCCCTACTTAGGCAAGGAAGTTATGACACCACAATATTAGTCGAAAATGTCAACAAAATTGTATTTTCCAGCCATATTCTATAGCATTGCGACGGCTATGGCACGCCAATTGATTCTTTCCTCCTTTTTTATGCAATAAAGTTAGCTCACCACGATGTTAGTCGAAAATGTCAGTAAAATTGAATTTTCCAGGAAGATTCTATAGCTTTGCAATGCCTATAGCACACCAATAGAATCTTTCCTCCTTATTTATGCAAGGAAGTTATCTCACCACGATATTAGTCGAAAATGTCTAAGAAAATGAACTTTCCAGACAGATTCTATAGCATTGCGACGGCAATAGCACGTGAATTGAATCTTTTCTCCTTATATATGCAAGAAAGTTAACTCACAACGATATTAGTCGAAAATGGCAATAAAATTTATCTTC
>NW_016981071.1:0-562 GCF_001483705.2 Eufriesea mexicana | reverse complement strand
TCGAAAATGTCAATAAAATTGAATTTTCCATTCAGGTTCTATAGCATTGCAATCGCGATAGCGTGTCAATAGATTCTTTCCTCCTTATTTAAGCAACAAAATTTGCTCACCACGATATTAGTCGAAAATGTCACTGAAATTGAATTTTTCAGTCAGATTCTATAGCAATGCAATGGCAATGGCATGCCAATTGAATCTGTACTCCTTATTTATGCAACAAAATCAGCTCACAACATTATTAGTCGAAAATGTCAAGAAAATTGAATTTTCCAGTCAGATTCTATAGCATTGAAACGGCTATACCATGACAATAGAATCTTTCCCCCTTATTTATGCAACAAAATTAGCTCACCACGATATTAGTCGAAAATGTCAACGAAACTGAACTTTCCAGCCAGATTCTATAGCACTGCGACGGCTACAGCACGTGAATTGAATCTTTCCTCCTTATATATGCAAGAAAGATAGCTCACCACGATATCAGTCAAAAATGTCAATAAAATTTATCTTCCCATGAATATTCTATAGCGTTGCAATGGTAATAGCACGCCAATAGTTTTTT
>NW_016981070.1:0-602 GCF_001483705.2 Eufriesea mexicana | reverse complement strand
CATCTGGCTCGAAAATTCAATGTCGTTGACAGTATCTACTAATATCGTGGTGAGCTAACATTCTTGCATAAATAATGAGGACGGATTCTACTGGCGTGCTATAGCCATTGCAGTGCCATAGAATCTGCCTGGAATATTAAATTTTATTGACATATTCTACTAATATCGTGGTGAGCTTGCTTTCTTGCATAAATAAGGAGGATGGTTACTACTGGCGTGATATAGCCATTGCAGGGCTATTGACACAGTGCGGAAAACTTTATTGACATTTTCGACTTATATCGTGGTGAGCTAACTTTCTTGCATAAATATGGCGGAAGGATACTATTTGCGTGCTATAGCCATTGCAATGCTATAGAACCTGCCTCGAAAATTCAATTTTATTGAGAATTTCGACTAATATCGTAGTGTGGCAACCTTCTTGCATAAATAAGGGGGAAAGATTCTAATGGCGCGCTATAGCCATTGCAATTCTGTAGAATATGGCTGGAATATTCAATCTTATCGACCTTATCGAATAATATCGTGGTGACCCTACCTTCTGGCATAAATAGGGAGGAAATATTCTATCGGCATGCTATAGCGATTGCAATGCTATAGAT
>NW_016981069.1:0-484 GCF_001483705.2 Eufriesea mexicana | reverse complement strand
GTCCTTGCCATTGGATTGAAGGCGTTAGGAGATCTAATCACCAAGCTATGACAGCTAATTGATCTTGAATAGACTTATTCTCTGGCAAGTAGGTGGCTATACTTGCCATTGGTTGAAGTCGTCAGGCGACCTATTCACCAAGCTATAACAGATTGTAGATTTTGAATAAACCTATTCTCTGGCAAGTAGATGGCTGTACTTGCCATGGGATTGAAGGCGTCGAGCGATCTATTCACCAAGCTATGGCAGATTATGTGTTTTGAATAGACTTATTCTCTGGCAACTAGATGGATGTTCTTGCCATTGGATTGAAGGCGTTAGGCGATGTATTCACCAAGCTATAACAGATTATAGATCTCGAATAGGCCTATTCCCTGGCAAGTAGATGGCTGTACTTGCCATTGGATTGATGGCGTTCGCTAATCTATTCACCATGATATAACAGGTTATAGATATTGAATATACCTATTCTCTGGCGAGTAGA
>NW_016981068.1:0-1199 GCF_001483705.2 Eufriesea mexicana | reverse complement strand
CGGGGAGGTGCGCAGTAGAGGTCGCGGCACGTAAGATCCACTTATGTTACGCTGGGTCATGTCAGGTTATGCTATGTTTGGTTAGGGTAGCTTTGACTTTCGTGGTGTGCACTGTTTTACGGTGGATTTCTCGGATCTATTGTGTTCTATTACATTCTGCTTGGCTCTGGGGGGCCAGATGCAGTTGTCGCTGCACGTTATGTTGAGCTACACTACGTACGGTTTGGTCAGGTTAGGTCATATTTAGGTCATGTTATGTTAGGATATCTTCGTGTCTTGTGCTTCACACTGCTATACGGTTGACCTCTGCGCTCTACATTGCTCTGCTGTTCTTAGCTCGTCACTGTGGCTTCGAGCAATAGTGGCCGTGGCACGTTAGGTTCCGTTATGTTATAACTGGTTAGGTCAGGCTAGGCTATGTTTCAGTAGAATAGCAGTGACGCTCGCACTGTACACTACTGTGTGGTGGATTCACAAGAATGCAGCCTATTTGTGCGCACTACTGATCTGTAGTATATTCTGCTTGGCTCTGCGGGGGCCAGCAATAGTGGAGCCGGCACGTTAAGTTGTGCTAGGCAAAGTTTTGTTATGTTATGTTAGTTTGGGTCAGATTTGCATATCGTTGACTTTCGTGGGGTACACTGACATTCGATGGACTTCGTCGCTCTACTGTGCTGCAGTGTTCTCCGCTTACCACCGAGGAGGCCAGCAACAGTAGTCTTGGCGCGTTGTGTTGAGTTATGGTACGTTAGGTTATGTTACGTTAGGTCAGGTTGGGCTAGCTTGACTTCGACTTATGTGCTGTAAGCTGATATTCTGTGGATTCCTGCTACTACTGTGATCTAATATGCTCTGCTTTGCTCTGGGGATGCCAAAAATAGTCGGCTAGACACGATAGGTTGAATAATGTTGCGGTTGGATTTGTTGCGTTTGGTTACGATAGGACAGGGTGGGTTTCACATTTTTGATATACGCTAGTATTCCACGGATTTCTGCGCTCAACGATGATCTATTAGGCCCTGTTTTAATCTGGGTATGCTTGAAACAGTGGCCGCGGCGCGTTAGGTTGGTTTACGTTACGTTCGATAAGGTTACGTTTGTTTGGGTTAGGTTAGGATACCTTTGACTTTCGTGCAATACACTGCTATTCTATGGACCTCTGCTCTCTACTCTCCTCGAATATATACTGCTTGGTGGTG
>NW_016981067.1:0-300 GCF_001483705.2 Eufriesea mexicana | reverse complement strand
CTGACCTGACCTGTCCAGACCAGTCCTGACCTGACCTGAACTGACCTCACCTGACCTGACCTGGCCTGACTGATCTGACCTGACCTGATCTGACTTACCTGACCTGACCAGACATGTCCTCTCCTGACCAGAACTGATCTGACCTGACCTGACCGGTATGATCTGACCTGACGTGGCCTGACCAGGCCCGAACTGACCTGACATCACCTGCCCCGACATTGCCTGGCCTGACTTGGACGTGCCAGACATGGCCTCACCTGACCGGACCGGACAGGAACTGACCTGACATGACCTGAACTC
>NW_016981066.1:0-575 GCF_001483705.2 Eufriesea mexicana | reverse complement strand
CCTGACCTCTATTGCTGACATCCACAGAGATAAGCAGAATGTAATAGGGCACCGTAGAGCGCAAAA
This sequence comes from Eufriesea mexicana, assembly GCF_001483705.2. Taxonomy (NCBI): domain Eukaryota; kingdom Metazoa; phylum Arthropoda; class Insecta; order Hymenoptera; family Apidae; genus Eufriesea; species Eufriesea mexicana. The sequence goes on along the minus strand of NW_016981066.1, from coordinate 509 downwards.
ATCCGCCTCATTGCAGTGAAGTGCACAAAAGCCGTTTAACCTGACATGACCTACCCTAACCTTAACGAACGTAGCATAGTACCAGATGACTCGCAGCGATAGCAGCTCATGGCCAGCACAGAGGCAAGCAGTATGTAGTAGAGCACAGTATATCACAGAAACCCAACGAATAGCTGTGTATAGCACAAAGACCAAGGTAGCCTATCTTAACATAGCCGAACGTAACGCAACCAAACCGAACATAACTCAACCTAACGGGACGAGATGAATACTGCTGTCGTCTACAGAGACAAGCCGAATGCACTAGGCGGCAGTAGTGCGCAAAAATCGACCGCATTGTAGTGAATAGAATTAGTGTCGATGTTATCCTAACCCAACCTAACCTAACCAAACGTAGTGTCAAACAACATACCGCACCGCGGACGCTGCTCTTGGCCTCCCCATAACCAAGCAGAATGTTGGAGGGCACAATAGATCACAGAAATCCAACGAATAACAGTGTATAGCAC
>NW_016981065.1:0-508 GCF_001483705.2 Eufriesea mexicana | reverse complement strand
GCCCTAACCAAGCCATGCTAACCTACACTAACGAAACGTAACATAACTGAACCTAACGTGCCGGGACCACTATTACTGACCACGCCAGAGGCAAGCAGATCATATTGGAGCGCAGTATTCAAATAGCTTTGAACGGCACAACAGTCTGAGCTACTCAGTCCAAGCATAATCAAATTTGTCATATCCAAACGTAGCCTATCTATGCCTAACGCGACCAGACCACTAGTGCTGGCCTCACCAGAGCCAAGCAGATAAGAACAGAACGCAGTAGAGCGCAGGAATCTTTGAATAGTAACTTATAGCACACACGTCTAAGCTATCCACTCATAACCTCAACATACTTAACATAACCAAACGCGGCATAACCCAACATGACGTGCAGCGACCACTGATCCTGGGCTCGGTATAGCGAAGCAGGATGTGGTAGAGCACAGTAGATCATAGTAATCTGTCGAATAGCAGTGTACAGCACGAAAGTCTTAGCTATCCTAGCCGAACATGACCTAAC
>NW_016981064.1:0-469 GCF_001483705.2 Eufriesea mexicana | reverse complement strand
ACTCCTGGCCTTCGCAGACCCAAGCACAATGTCGTGGAGCACAGTGGATCACAGAAATACACCGGATAACAGAGTACAGCGCGAAAGCCGAGGTATCCTAGGCAAACTTAACCTAACATAACCTAATGAAACTTAGCTTAACTTAGCATAACGAGCCGCGAGATCTACTTCTCGCCACGACAGAGTCGAACAGAGTTTATTAGAGCAATGTAAAGCAGATATCCACCGTATAGCAGTGTCTGTTACGAAAGTCGAGGATACCCTGACATAACCTGGCCTAACCTAACCTAATCAAACGTAGAATATCTGAACATAACGAGCCGAGACCACTGCTGCTGGCATCCCCAGAGCCAAGCAGAACAGAGTAGAGCACAGTGGATCACAGAAATCCACCAAATAACACTGCACGGTACGAAAGACAAAGCTATCCTGACCAAACTTAACTTAACCTAACACAACCAAACATAAT
>NW_016981063.1:0-967 GCF_001483705.2 Eufriesea mexicana | reverse complement strand
CCCATCCATCCATCCATACGTCCATACATACATCAATACATACATCCAGACATACACCAATGCGTTCGTCCATACAGACATCCATACATACATCTTCCCATACATCCATACATACATGCTTACATCCAACCATACATACATCCATACATACACATCTCAAATACATCCATACATTAAAATATACATACATACATGCATCATCCACCAATCCATCAATCCATTATTACATCCGGACATACATCGACACATACACCCATCCATCCATTCATCCACACATATATAAATCCATACATCCATACACCCGATCATCCATACATTGGTACATCCATACATCCATACACCCGATCATCCATACATTGGAACATCCATACATCCATACACCCATACATCCATACACCCATACATCCATACATCCATCCATACAACGATTCATCCATACATCCATCCACCCATCCGTCCATACAGCCATACATCCGTACATCCGTCCATCCATACCTCAATCCATTCATTCATTCATCCATCCATACAACCATTCATCCATTCATAAATACAACCATACGTCCACCTTTCCACACATCCATCCATCCATACATCCACCCATCCACACATCCATCGAACCATACATCCATCGAAACGTACAAGCACCCATCCATACATCCATCGATCCATACATATATCCATCCATACATCCATAGGCATATACATCCACACATACATCCATCCGTACATCCATACCTCAATCCATCCATACGTCCATCCATCCATACAACCATTCATCCATTCATAAATACAACCATACGTCCACCTTTCCACACATCCATCCATCCATACATCCATGCATATACACATACATACATCCATACATCCGTGCATCCGTACATCCATACCTCAATCCATCCATACGTCCATCCATCCATACAACCATTCATCCATACATAAATCCAGCCATACGTCCACCTTTCTACAC
>NW_016981062.1:0-323 GCF_001483705.2 Eufriesea mexicana | reverse complement strand
AATATAGTTCAGCAGCGGTTAGATTAATCTGTTCAGTGATGATATAAATACTATTGCAATTCTGGAATGACAAAGGACTGACCCATTATCTCTCGATATGTTAACAATCTACAAAAGAGTCCTGAGTGCAGCCATCATCGCAGTAATGTTGCCACTGGATTAATTTTTCCACTGATAATGTAGATTAGGGAGCAGGTTAGAAAAACCAATGTGCAGTACGGTCATTGCAAGAGCTATTTATAATTGTAAGTGCAGTTCTTAGTACATCTATGCATAGGGCAGTGCAGTTGTTGGATCAATAAGTTTAGTGTTGATTTAAATTC
>NW_016981061.1:0-585 GCF_001483705.2 Eufriesea mexicana | reverse complement strand
GCAATTGAATCTTCCTGGAAAATTCAATTTTATTGACATTTTGGACTAATATCGTGGTGAGCCTACTTGCTTGCATAAGTAAGGAGGAACGATGGTTTTGGCGCGCTATAGCCATTGCAATGCTGCAGAATCGCGCTGGAAAGTTCAATTTTACTGACATTTCCCTTTTTATTGACATTTTCGACTAATATCGTGGAGAGCAAACTTTCTTGCATAAACAAGTAGGAAAGATCCTTTTGGCGCGCTATAGCCATTGCAATGCTGCAGGATCGGGCTGGAAAGTTAAATTTTAATGACATTTTCCATTAATATCGTGGTGAGCTAGCTTCCTGGCATAAGTATGGAGGAAAGATTATATTGGCAAGCTATAACTATTGGAATGCTAGAGAATCTGGCCGGAAAATTCAATTTTATTAACATTTTCGACTAATGTGGTGAGCTAACATTCTTGCATAAACAAGGAGGAAAGACTATATTGGCAAGCTATCGGCATTTCAATGCGGCAGAATCGGGCTGGAAAGGTCAATTATATTGACATTTTCGACTAATATCGTGGTGAGCCAACTTCCTTGCATAAGTAAGGAG
>NW_016981060.1:0-666 GCF_001483705.2 Eufriesea mexicana | reverse complement strand
CCATAGCATTGCAATGGCCATAGTACGCCAATAGGATCTTTCCTACATATTTATGGAGAGAAGATATCTCACCAAGATATTAGTCGAAAATGTCAATAAAACTGAGTCTTCCAGCCAGAGTCTATAGCATTGCAACGGCTATAGCACGCCAATAGAATCTTTCCTCCTTATATATGCATGAAAGATACCTCACCACGATATCATTGGAAATTGTCAATAGAAGTTGATTTTCCAGCCAGATTCCATTGCGCTACAATGGCCATAGCACACCAAAAGCATCTTTCCTACTTATTTATGCAAGGAGGTTAGCTCACCGCGATATTAGCCGAAAATGTCAATAAAATTGGATTTTCAATTCAGATTATATGTCATTGCAATGGGTATAGCACGCCAATAGAATCTTTTCTCCTTATTTATGCAAGAAAGTTAGCTCACCCCGATATTAGACGTCAATGTCAATAAAATTGAATCTTCCAGCCAGATTCTATAGCATTGCGACGGCTATAACACGCCAATAGAATCTTTCCTCCTTATATATGCAAGAAAGTTACCTCACCACGATATCATTCGAAAATGTCAATAAAATTGGATTGTCCAGCCAGATTCTATCGCACTACAATGGCCATAGCACGCCAAAAGCATCTTTCCTCCTTATTTATGCAAGGA
>NW_016981059.1:0-1460 GCF_001483705.2 Eufriesea mexicana | reverse complement strand
ACTTTTCGGATATACACAGCAATTATATGGATTTCTGCAATCTACTCTCCACTAACGTGTTCCACTGGATCTGGGGAGACCAGCAATAGTGTTGGCGGCACGTTACTTACGCTTAGTTAGGTTACTTTTGGCTAGGGTACGTTAGGTCACGTCAGGCTAGGTTGTCATCGACTTTTGTGCTCTTCACTGCAATGCCGTGGGTTTCAGCGTACTACTGTGCTCTAGTACAGGCCTGCAATACTGGTCTCATCGTGATAGGTTGAGTTAGGCTCGTTTGTACATGTCACATTTGGCTATGTTGGGAGCTGCTGCTTTGACTTTTGTGCTATATACTGCTATACACTGGATTTCTGCGCTCTATTGTGCGCTAACATGCCCTGCCTGGCTCTAGGGTGGCCAATAGTAGTGGTCTGGGCACGATAGGTTGAGCTAGGTTACGTTTCGTTACGTTTGGTTAGGATTGTTCGGATAGTATTTCTCTGGCTTTTGTGCTATACACTGCTGTTTGGTGGATTTCTGCGCCCTACATTTCTCTATTATACTCTGCTCGGCCCTGGGGAGGAGAGCTATAGTGGTCGTGGCACGTCAGGTTGGGTTGGGTTACGTTTGGTTGTGTTAGGGTAGGTAATGTTAGGCTAGGATAATTTCGTCTTTCGTGCTACACACTCTTAATCGGAGGATTTCTGTGAACTACTCCGCTCCACAACATTCTGCTTGTCTCAGTGGAGGCCAGGAGCGGATATCGCCGCAAGTTATATTGAGCTACGCTACGTTCCTTTAGGTTAGGTGAGGTCAGGTTAGGTCGCAACATCTCACTATAGTGTGCTATATACTGCTATTCGGCGGATTTCTGCGCTCCACGTTGCTCCACTATACCATGCTCGACTCATGGGAGGCGAGAAAAAGTAGCCATGACACTATAAGTTGAGCTATGTTACGATTGGTTAGGCCAGGTTAGGCTATGTTTGGTTAGGACAACTTCGACTTTCGTGCTTTACACAGTTATTCGGTGGATAATTGTGATCCACTGTGCTCTACTACATTCTGCTTGGCCATGGGGATGCCAGGAACAGCGGTCGCCGCACGATGTGATGTGCTACGCTACGTTGAATTAGGTCAGTCTGAGTCACGTTATGATAAAATATCTGCGACTTTTGCGCTATTCACAGCAATGGGGTGGCTTTCTGCACTCAACTGTGCTTTAGTACATTCTGTTTCCCTCTGTGGAGGCCAGCAATAGTGGCCTTGTCACTTTATGTTAAGTTAAACTACGTTCGGATAGGTTAGGTTTGGTCAACTTAAGTCAGGATATGTTTAACTTTTGTACTATGCGCTGCAATTCGGTGGAATTATGCGCTCCAGTGTGCTCTACTATGCTCTGCTTGGGCCTGGGGAGTGCAGCAATTGTGTTCTCGGCACGTTATGTTTAGTTGCGCTAAGATTGGTTGTGTTTGATTGGG
>NW_016981058.1:0-594 GCF_001483705.2 Eufriesea mexicana | reverse complement strand
TGCTTGAATCTGTGGAGGGGAGCAATAGCGGTCGTGGCACGTTTGATTGAGATCCGTAACGTCAGCTCATGTCACGTTTGGTTACGTTAAGGTAGCATAACTTTGACTTTTGCGCTTTGCACTGCTATGCTGTGTATTTTTGCGCTCTACTATGTTCTAATTTTCCCAGCTTTGTCCTGGGAATTCCAGAAATGGTGCCCGATTCCTGGGAATTCCAGAAATGGTGCCCGCTTCGCGTTGCCTTGTGTTAGTTTACGTTTGGTTGGGTTAGGTTTGTTTGGGTGTGGTTGAGACGTCTTTGACTTTCGTACCCTACACAGCCTGCCTATGGCCTTCTGCGTTCTACTATCCTCTAGTGTGCCCAGCTTGGCGATGGGGAGGCCAGCAGTGGTGGGCCCTACACGTTAGGTTGTGATGGTTCGCGTTTGTCTGTGTTAGGTTAGGTCAGGTTAGGATGTGATGTCCTCTACTTTCCACATTTACATTTCAATGCGGCAGATTCCTGCGCTCTATTGTGCTATAATACGCTCCGCTTGACGCTGGCGAAGCCTGTAATACTGGTTCCGGCACGTTACAGTTAGTTAGGTTACGTTC
>NW_016981057.1:4623-5090 GCF_001483705.2 Eufriesea mexicana | reverse complement strand
AGCAGTACAGGGCGCCGAAATCCACCGAATAGAAGCATATAGCACAAGAATCGAAGGTACCCTAACCATACCTGGCCTAGCCTAACATATCCTAACGTAGCATAGCTCAAGGTTGCGTGCCGCGAACTCTGCTGCTGGCAGCCACGGAGCCAAGCAGAATATAGTAGAGGACTGCAGATCACCGGAACTCACCTGAAAGTAGTGTACAGCACGAAAGTCAAAGCCATCATTGCCAAACTTAGCACAACCTAACCTTACCAAATACAACCTATCCCAACCTAACGGGCCACGACCACTATTGCTCGCCTCCCCAGGGCCAAGCAGAATATACTAGAGCACAGTAGAGCATGGAAATCCACCGCATTGCAGTGCACGGCACAATAGTGAAGCATACCCTAACCGATCTTGACCTAACGTAACCTATCCAAACGTAGTGTAACTCATCCTGGCGTGACGAGACTAATATT
>NW_016981057.1:0-208 GCF_001483705.2 Eufriesea mexicana | reverse complement strand
CGCAGCCTGCCACAACGTAACGTGCTGCGAAAACTACTTGGTGCCTCACCAGGCAAAGCAGAATGTTGTATCGCAATGTCACACGAAGAAGTCCACCGCACAACAGACTATGGCATGAAGGTCGAGGTACCCTTACAGAAATAGAACCTTTCTAAGCTATCCCAACGCAACCCGAACCATACCAAATTTCCGAGGCCAATAATGCAGG
>NW_016981056.1:0-1029 GCF_001483705.2 Eufriesea mexicana | reverse complement strand
TGCTACTCGGTGGATTTCCGCGCTCCAATCTGCTCTGGTATGTTCTACTTGGCTCTGGGGACATCAGCAATGGTTATCTCGGCACATTAGATTGAGATAGGTTTCATTTGGTTATGTTACGTTTGGCTACGTTAGGATACGATAGCTTTCACTTTTATGATATACACTGCTACTCCGTGGACTTCTGAGCACTGCATTGCTCTAATATTCTCTTCTTGTCTTTGAGGAGGCAGGCAATAGTAGTCTCGGCACGGTATGTTGTGATAGGCTACGTTTGGTTAGGTTTGCTTAGGGTAGGCTAGGTAACGTTATCTTTGACTTTTATGATATACACTGCCACTCTAAGTGCTTCTGTGCCTTTCTATCCTCCAATATGCCCTGCATGGCGATGGCGAGGCCGGGAAGATTGGTCTAGGCACGTTAGCTTGCGTTATCACGCTTTCGGTTAGGTTAGTGTATGCCTGGTTATGTTACGATATTCTTGACTCCTGTGCTTTAGGCTCCAATGGCGCTGATTTCTGCGTACTCCATTGCTCTACTATACTCTGCTCGACTCTGGAGAGGACAGCAGTAGCTGTCGTGGAACGATATGTTGTGCTAGGTATCATTTAGTTAGGCTACGTTTGTTTACGTTTGGTTAGGCTGGCTTCGGCCTTTGCTCCATGCACTGCTATTCGGTAGACATCTGCACTCCACTGTGCTCTGTCATACCCTGCTTGTCTCTGTGTGCGCCAGGAATTGTGATCTCGGCACGTTGGGCTGGGTAACGTTATGTTTGGTTAAGTTATGCTTGTTAGGGCTAGGTTTGGATAGCTTTGGCTTTCACAGCATAGAGCGTTATTTGGTGGATTCCTGAGACCTACTGTGCTCTACTACACACTGCCCAACTCTGGTGAGGCCAGCAATAGTGGTCGCTAAACGTTAGGTTAAGTTACGATCCGTTTGAGTATGTAATGATTGGATAAGTTAGGAGAGGGTAGCTTTGTCATTTATGCTGTACCCTGCCATCCGGTGGAATTCGGAGCTCCA
>NW_016981055.1:0-605 GCF_001483705.2 Eufriesea mexicana | reverse complement strand
TGGATTTACGAATTTATGGATGTACGGATGTATGGATGTATGGATGGATGGATGGATGAATTGATGTATGTATGGATGTATGCATAGATGTGTGTATGGTTGTATGCATGGATGGATGTGTGGATGGACGTATGTATGGGAGGATGCATTTATGGATGAATGAATGAATGGATGGATGTATGGATGGATGAGTGGATGTTTGGATGGATGTATTTATGGATGGATATGTGGATGGATGGATGTTTGGGCTGACAGATGAATGGTTGCGTGGTTGTATGGACGTATGGATGTTTGGATGGACGGATGTGTGAGTGGATTGAGGTATGTGATGCACGGATGTATGGATATATGGATGTATATAAGTAAGGATGTATGTATGGGTGTATGTATTGATGGATGGGTGTATGGATGGATGGATTTATGGATGTACGTATTTATGAATGTATGGATGAATGGTTGGGCGGATGAACGGTTAGATGGATGAATGGATTCATGGATGTATGTATGTATGTATGTATGAATGTATGGATGTATGGATGTTTGGATGTTTGGATGTATGGATGTATTGATGTACGAATGTATGCATGTACGGATGTGTGGATGTA
>NW_016981054.1:0-3370 GCF_001483705.2 Eufriesea mexicana | reverse complement strand
GTCGATGAAATACAGGTCTCGACTGGCTAGGTTTAGTTGTCCTGCGTTTGTTTCGGTTGGGTGCGGCCTGCTATGGTAAGGATGTCTTTCACTTATGTGGTGTACGTTGCCATCTGGATTCTTTCTGCTCACTACTGTGCTCTACTATAATCTGCTAGAATCTGGTGCGGCCAGCAATAGCTTCCATGGCACGTCAGGTTGGATTACGTTACGTCCGCTTATGTTACGCTTGGTTAGGCTAGGATAGGATAACTTTGAGTTTTGCGGCATACACTCGTACTCGGTGGACTTCTGTGCTCGTCATTGCAATGCTATACTCCGCACGACTCTCGGGAGACCAGCAATAGCGGTCGTGGCACGATCGGTTTTGCTAGGTTGCGTTTGGTCAGGTTATGATAGGTTACGTTTCGATAGGACAGCTTTGACTTTTGTGTTATACGCTGCTATTCGGAGGTTTCTGCGTCCTACTGTACTGTAATGTGTTCTGCTTGGCTCTGGGGAGGCCTGCGAGAGGGGTATCAGCTAGTTAGGATGAGTAATTCTACGTTTGGCTATGTTAGGTTTGGTAAGGTTTGGTTAGTGTAGATATGACTTTCGTGATATACACAGTTGTTCGGTGGATTCCTGCGCTCCACTGTGCTCTACTCTAATCTGCTATACCCTGTGGATACCGGCGGCACTGGTCGCGGTACGTTACGTTGTGTTTTCCTATGTTAGGTTAGTGTACGCTTGTTTGCCTTACGCAAGGATATCTTTGGCTTTTCCGCTGTTCACTGCGATTCAATGGATTTCTGAGCCCTACCCCCCTCTATATGTTCTGCTTGGCTCTGGGGTGGCCAGCAACAGTGGTGGCGGGACGTAAGGTTGAGTTCGGTAACGTTTGTTCCTTTTACGGATGGTTAGGTTCGGATAGCGTACTTTTAACTTTTGTGCTCCATACTGCTAATCAGTGGATTTGTCCACTCTACAGTGCTCTAATATGGCCTGCCTTGCTCTGGGGAGGCCAGAGATAGAGGACGGGGCATGTTAGGCTCAGTTAGGTTACGTTTGGCTAGCTTATGTTAGGACTGGTAAGGTTCGGATAGCTTCGATTTTTCTGCTATACACTGCGATTCTAAAGGACTTCTGTGGCGGACAGTGCGCTACAACTCTCTGCCTGTGTGTGGTGACGATCGGAATAGTGGCCGCGGCAAGTTATGTTAAGTTGCGTTGCATTCGGTCAGGCTAGGTTTTGTTTGGTTTGGCTGGGATAGCTATGAATTTTGTTATATACACTGCTCTTCAGTGGACTTGTGCGCTCTACATTGCTCTACTATACTCTGCTCGACCATTTGGAGGCCAGCAGTAGTGGTTGCCGCACGTTAGCTTGGTTAAATTATGTTTGGTTAGGTTAGGTCACGTTACGTTAAGTTAGGGTATCATTGACAGTTGTGCTACACACTGCTGTCCTATGTGCTTCTGTGCTCTTCTGTGCGCTATCGCACTCTGCTTGTCTCTGTGGAAGCCTGGAGTAGTGCTCTCGGCACGTTGGGTTCTGTTATATTACGTTCGGCTATGTCAGGTTTGGCTTGGTTTGTTCGGGATAGCTTTGACTTTTGGGCTATACACAGCTATACTGAATGTTTCAGCCTTCTGCATTGCTCTCCTATACTCTGGTTAGCTAGCGTGAATCCAGCAATGGCGGTCGTGACACGTAACGTTGGGTTAGGATACGTCCGTCTATGTTACGTTTGGTTAGGCTAGGTTAAGGTATCTTTGGGTTTCGTGCTATACGCTGCCATTCTATGGCCCACTAAGCTATGCCCTCCACTGATATGCCCTGCTTGGCGGTGGGGTGGCCCGCAGTTGTGGGCTAGGCATGTTAGGCTTGGTTTGGTTACGTTTGACTTCTTTTGCTCGGGTCAGTTTAGGTTAGGATATTTCCTACTTTTTTGCTATGCACTGTTATTTGGGCGATTTCAGAGACCTACATTTCTCTGCTACACACTGTTCAGCTCGCGCGAGGCCAGCTATGTCTTTCGTGGCACGCCAACTCGTGTTATGTTACGCCTGCTTATGTTAAGGTTGGATAGGTTAGGATGCGATTGGTTTGACTTCTGTGCTATACACCGCTATTCGGAGGACGTGTACCCTGTACAATGTTCTAATGTGACCAGATTGCGTTTGGGGAGGCCAGTAATATTACTCTTGGCGCATTGTATTTAGCTATGTTACGCTTGGCTTGGCTAGGTTAGGAGAGGTTAGGTTAGGATATCTTTGACTTTTGCGCCACACGCTGCAGTGCCGTGGACTACAGCGCTGTACTGTGCTCTAGTATGTTCTGATCCACTCAGGGGAGGCCAGCATGAATGGTCTCGGCACTTTAGTTTGAGATAGATTATTGTTGGCTTCGCTAGGTTAGGGTACGTTTGGTTAGGATGGCCATGCCTTTTATGCTGCACACTGCTCTCGGCCGATATCTGTGCACTGCATTGCTCTACTTGCGTCTGTTTGAATGTGCGAAGGCCAGCAATGGCGGTCATGGCACGTTCGTTTCAGTTAGGCTATGCGTTACTATTTGCTGGCTTACTGCGCTCTACTCTGCTGCACAGTACTCTGCTCGACTCTCGGGAGGCCAGTAATAGTTGTCTCGGTCCGTCACGTTGTGTTCGGCTACGTTTGGTTACGCTTTGATAGTTTTGACTAATTTTCTATAGATTAGACTTTCGTAGTATACGCTGCTATTCGGTAGATTACTATGCTCCACTGTGCCCTAGTTCGCTGTGCTTGGCCCTGCGGAAGTCTGAAATAGTGGTGTCGGCACGACAGGTTGAGATAGAATACGTTTGGTGTGGTTACATCGGCTCCGGTTAGGTTTGGATAACTTCATCTTTTCTGCTGTACACTGCCACACCATGTTCATCTGCGCTCTACTCTCCTATGCTATGCTCTGCTTGGCTCTGTGGAGGCCAGCAACGGTAGTCGTGGCATTTTCGTTTCGGTTAGGCTACGTTTGGTTAAGTTATGTTTCGTTGTGTTTGGTTACGGCGGCTTTGACTTTTGTGCCATACACTGCTGTTCGGTGGTTTTCTGCGCTCTGCTGTACTCAAGTATATTCTACATTTACCTGGGTACGCTAGCGATAGAGGACGTGGCACGTGCATTTCAGCTTTGCTACGTATGGTTTGGTTAGGTTAGGATAAGTTCGATTAGGATGGCTAGCACTTTTGTGTTATACACTGCTATTCTGTGGATTTCAACGCTCTACTGAGCTCTAGTATATTCTGCTTCGCAATTTTGAGGCCAGCTATCGTGCTTTAGGCACGATAGGCTGAGGTATGTTGCGCATGACTATGTTACGCTTGGTAAGGATAGGAAACGATGACTCCGA
>NW_016981053.1:0-604 GCF_001483705.2 Eufriesea mexicana | reverse complement strand
CATACTACTGTCCGCTAGTGTGCCCTGGTTGGCCCCGGAAAGGACGGCAATAGCGTTCGCGGCTCGTTAGCTTAATTTCCGTTACGTATGGTTATGTTACGATTGCCTTGGCTTGGTGAGGGAAGGCTTGAGTTTAACGCTAGTGCGTGCAACTAGGCGGGAGTCTGCGCCATACATTGCTGTAAGACTTTCAGCTTGGCTCTGGTAAGGAGAGCAACAGTGGTCTCTACACGTTACGTTGGGACACATTACCTTCCGTTAGGTTGGGTTACGCTAGGTTTGGTCAGGGTAGCTTTCACTTTTGTGCTGTACCCTGCTATCCGTTGTATTTCTGCGCTCTACTGTGCTCTAGTGTTTCCCTCCCTGGCTCTGGGGAGGGCTGGAATGGTCGCCTCGGCACGAGAGGTTCACCTGGCTATATTTGGCTATGTTGCCTTCGTTTGGGTTAGGCATGCGTAGCTCGGTCTTTTCCGATATACTCTGCGATTCAATGGATTTCTGCGTTCTGCTCCGCACCAGTGTGCCCTGCTTGGCTCTGGGGAGGCCAACAATATTGTTCTCGGCTTGTCAGTTTGAGTTAGGTTACCTTCGTACGGGTTACGTT
>NW_016981052.1:0-500 GCF_001483705.2 Eufriesea mexicana | reverse complement strand
ACCAGAGTAAAGAATCGACTTCAGTGCCCTGTTGATGGATGTACTCAGAAATGTATTATCATACGTCAATTTCTCCAGCGACAATGGCTCCTTCTTTTGATGGTTCTATAATTGCTGACGAGCTTAGATGTTCAGCGAACAGATTAATTCAGTGGGCATATTTCTGGGCAGATGGCTACACTCTCTACTGTCTTTTCATATGACAAAACCACTAAGGATATCAGACACATCCGTTGATCTATCTAGAATTGCTATGGAATTTGCATTGTCAGCTAGGGAATTAATCTAACGGCTGCAGTACCGTGATGACGGCTGTAATCAGTACTCTGACGTCAATTGTCAATGTCTCGAGCGATAACGGATTTGCTTTTGTTATTTCCGTTTTCCTTTAGAACTTGAATCACAATTGACCGGATTATTCAAACGACTGCTGTGTTCCTTTGATGCTTACACTCAGTAAGGCATTGATATAGCTGAATATCTTCAGCGGCAATTGCTTA
>NW_016981051.1:0-489 GCF_001483705.2 Eufriesea mexicana | reverse complement strand
CATGCGTACAACCATCCATCCATACATACATCCCTACATTCATTCATACATACATCCATAGATACATTCATACATACATGCGTACATACATCCACACATACATCCACACGTAACATCCGTACGTAAGTCCATACATACATCCATACACCCATGCATCCATGCATTCACCCATACGCACATCCATACATCCATCCATCCGCACATACATCCATCAATACATCCATACATCCATTCATACATACATACATACATACATCCATCCATACATACATAAATGCAAACATACATCCTCACGTACATGCATATATACATTCATACCTCCGCCCATACATCCATCCATAAATATAGACATATATACATACATACATCCATACATACATCCATACATACAACCATACATTCACAAACACACGCATCCATACATAAGTTCATACATACATCCATACAATCATTCATACATATGCCCTTCCATACACGTATGCATTCATC
>NW_016981050.1:0-603 GCF_001483705.2 Eufriesea mexicana | reverse complement strand
GCTGGTCTCTCCAGTGCAAAGCAGATTATATTAGAGCACAGTAAAGCGCAGAAATTCACGTGGTATCAGGGTACAGCACAAAAGTCAAGTACAGCTCCACCTAACCCAACCAAACCTAACATAACCGAACATACCATAGCACAGCCTAACGTGCCGAGAGCATTATTCCTGGCGTCCACAGATATATTCACAGATATAACCACTGTGAGACCGCGCAATGGAGTGCGCAGAAGCCTATAGAGTAGCATTGCGTCGCACAAAATTCGAGGAAATCATAACCTAACTCATCGAAACCTAACCTAACCAAACATAATCAAACCCAGCCTAACGTGCCTCGACCACTATTGCTGTCCTCCCAAGAGTCGAGCAGAGTATAGTAGAGCAATGTTGGACGCAGAAATTCACCGAACAGCAGCGTCTGGCAAGAAAAGCGAATCTGTCCAGATGTAGCTCAAGCAAACGTAACCTAACCGATCGTACCCAACCTCAACCTAACGTGCCGCGACAACTAATACTGGCCACCCCAGAACCGGGCACAGTATACGAAGAAATCCACCGTATAGCAGTCTATAGCACAAAAGTCAACTCTATCCTATACTAACC
>NW_016981049.1:0-521 GCF_001483705.2 Eufriesea mexicana | reverse complement strand
CTGGAAAGTTCAATTTTATATACATTTTCGACCAATATCGTGGTGAACAAACTGCCTCGCTTATGTAAGGCAAATAAATTCTATTGGCGTGATATATACATTGCATTGCTACGGAATCTGACTTGAAAGTTCAGTTTTGTTGACATTTTCGAATAACATCATGGTGAGCAAGCTTTCTCGCATGCATAAGGAAGAAGGATCTTATTGGCGTGCTACATCCATTCTATAGAATCTGTCTGGAAATTTCAATTTTATTGACATTTTCGGATTATATCGTGGTGAGCAAACCTTCTCGCATAAATAAGGAGGAAATATCCTACTGGCGTGCGACAGACATTGCTGTGCAATAGAGTCTGACTGGAAAGTTCAATTTTGTTGACATTTTCGAATAATATCATGGTGAGCAAACTTTCTCGCATGAATGAGTAGGAAACATACTATTGGCTTGCTATAACCACTTCAATGCAATAGAGACTGACTGGAAATACTAGTTTCATTGGCATTTCCGACAAATATCGTTG
>NW_016981048.1:0-539 GCF_001483705.2 Eufriesea mexicana | reverse complement strand
GCTCTGTGGAGGCTAGCAACAGGGGTCTCGGCAAGTTTTTTTGGGGCGGGAAACGCTCGTTTCCGCTACGCTTTGCTAGCTTAGGGTAGGGTAGCTTTGCCTTTCATGCTATACACCGCTATCTGGAAGACTTCGGCGCTCTACATTGCTCTAATATGCCCTGCTTTTATCTGGGTGCTAGCAAGATTGTTCTCGGCATGTTATGTTCAGTCATGTTACGCTTGCCTTGGCCAGGTTAGGATATGTTAGGATAGGGTACCTTTGACTTCTGAGCCGCTAACTGCATTGCCGAGGATTACTGCTCTCTAATGTGTTCTATTACGTTCTGTCTGTCTCTGGGGGGGGGGCAGTAATTGTGGTCGCGTCACGTTAGGCTTAATTACTCTACGTTTGGTTACGCAAGGTTAGGTCAGGTTATGTTAGGTTACCATTAACTTTTGTGCTGTAGACTGCTATTTGTTAGCTTTCCGCGCTCAGCTGTGCTCTAGTGTTTTCTGCTTGTCTCTTCGAAAGCCGGTAATAGCTGTCGCGGCACGTTA
>NW_016981047.1:0-787 GCF_001483705.2 Eufriesea mexicana | reverse complement strand
ATACGCAACAAAACCGAACGAAGCATAACTCTACCTAACGTGCCGAGACCACTATTGCTGGCCTCCCCAGAGCCAAGCAGTATATACTACAGCGCAGCTGAGCGCAGAAGGCCACCAAATAAGAGTGCATGGCACAATAGTCAAGGATATGCATACCTAACCTGACAAGTCGTAGACCAACAGAACGTAGAATAACTACACCCAAGGATAACACCTCCATTTGTTGCCTCCCAAGAGCCCTGCATATCATATTAGATCACAGTATAGTGCAGGGATCCAGCGAATAGCAGCATGCAACACAATAGTCAATGCCATCCTAACCAATCGTAACCTAACCTCACATAACCGAACGTAACCAAACTCAGCCTATCTTGGTTGGGTCATGTTACGTTTCGTTGTGTTGCGCTTGGTAATGCGCGGCCAGGGTTGCTTTGACTTTTCTGCTGTGCACTGCCTTTCGGTGGAATTCTGCGCCCTACTATGACATAATTTTCCCTGCTTTGTTATGGGAATTCCAGAAATAGTGGCCGCGGCGTGTTAGGATGAGTTAGGTTTCGTTTGGTTACGTTAGGTTTGTGTCTGTTAGGTTGGGATACCTTTGACTTTCGTGACATACACTGCCGTTCTATGGATCCGTGCGTTCTACTCTCCCCTAATATGCCCTGATTGGCGATGGGTATGCGAGCAATTGTGGGCTAGGCGCGTTAGGATGTGTTCGGTTACGTTTGTGTTGGTCATGCTAGGTCAGGTTTGGTAGGATATCTCTTACTATTCTGCTCTACACTAC
>NW_016981046.1:0-1859 GCF_001483705.2 Eufriesea mexicana | reverse complement strand
CTTTTCTGCGTAAATAATGAGGAAAGATTATATTGGTTTGCTACAGCCCTTGCATTGCTAAAGTATCAGACTAGAACGATCAATTTTATTGAGATTTTCGACTGATATCGTGGTGAGAGACCTTTTCTGCATAAATAAGGCGGAAATATTCCACTGGCTTGCTAGAGCCATTGCATTGCAATAAAATATGACTGAAAAGTACAATTTTAATAATATTTTCAACTAATATCGCTATGAGCAAATTTTTCTTCACAGTTAAGGAGGAATGACAATATTGGTTTGCTATAGCCATTGCAATGCTATAGAATCTGACTGAAAAGTTCAATTTTATTGACCGTCTAGACTAACATCGCGGTGAGCAAACTTGTCAGAATGAAAACGAAGGAAGGATTCTATTGGTTTGCTGTATAGCCATCGCATTACAACAGAATCTGTCTGAAGAGCTCAATTTTATTGACAATCTCGACTAATATCGCGGTGAGCGAACTTTTCTGTATAAATACGAAAGAAAGATACCATTGGTTTGCAGTAGCTATTGCATTGCAAAAGAATCTGACCGGAAAGTTCATTATCGACTAAAATCGTCTTGAGCAAGATATTCTGCATAAATTAGGAGGAAAGATCCTATTGGTATGTCATAACCATTGCTTTGCAATAGAATCTGACTGAAAAGTACAATTTTATTCACATTTTCAACTAATATTGTGGTGAGCAAACCTTTCTACGTAAATAAGGAGGAAAGACAATTTTGGTTTGCTATAGCCATAGCATTGATATAGAATCTGACCGAAAACCTGAGTTCTATCGACATCTTCGACAAATATTGTGGTGAGCAGTCGTATTGGCGTAAATAACGAGGTAAGATTCTATTGGGTTGCTATTGTCGTTGCGTTGCAATAGAATCTGACTGAAAAGTACAATTTTATTCACATTTTCAACTAATATTGTGGTGAGCAAACCTTTCTACGTAAATAAGGAGGAAAGACAATTTTGGTTTGCTATAGCCATAGCATTGATATAGAATCTGACCGAAAACCTGAGTTCTATCGACATCTTCGACAAATATTGTGGTGAGCAGTCGTATTGGCGTAAATAACGAGGTAAGATTCTATTGGGTTGCTATTGTCGTTGCGTTGCAATAGAATCTGACTGAAAAGTACAATTTTATTCACATTTTCAACTAATATTGTGGTGAGCAAACCTTTCTACGTAAATAAGGAGGAAAGACAATTTTGGTTTGCTATAGCCATAGCATTGATATAGAATCTGACCGAAAACCTGAGTTCTATCGACATCTTCGACAAATATTGTGGTGAGCAGTCGTATTGGCGTAAATAACGAGGTAAGATTCTATTGGGTTGCTATTGTCGTTGCGTTGCAATAGAATCTGACTGAAAAGTACAATTTTATTCACATTTTCAACTAATATTGTGGTGAGCAAACCTTTCTACGTAAATAAGGAGGAAAGACAATTTTGGTTTGCTATAGCCATAGCATTGATATAGAATCTGACCGAAAACCTGAGTTCTATCGACATCTTCGACAAATATTGTGGTGAGCAGTCGTATTGGCGTAAATAACGAGGTAAGATTCTATTGGGTTGCTATTGTCGTTGCGTTGCAATAGAATCTGACTGAAAAGTACAATTTTATTCACATTTTCAACTAATATTGTGGTGAGCAAACCTTTCTACGTAAATAAGGAGGAAAGACAATTTTGGTTTGCTATAGCCATAGCATTGATATAGAATCTGACCGAAAACCTGAGTTCTATCGACATCTTCGACAAATATTGTGGTGAGCAGTCGTATTGGCGTAAATAACGAGGTAAGATTCTATTGGGTTGCTATTGTCGTTGCG
>NW_016981045.1:0-511 GCF_001483705.2 Eufriesea mexicana | reverse complement strand
TCGCCAGTGGAATCTTTCCTCCTTACATATGCAAGAAAGTTAGCTCACCACGGTATTAGTCGATAATGCCAATGAAATTGAATTTTCGGGCCAGATTCAATAGCACTGCTAAAGCTAAAGCACGCCAATAGGTTCTATCCTACTTATTTATGCAAGAATGTTAGCACAATGTTAGCACACACCCATATTAGTCGAAAATGTCAATGAAGTAGAATTCGCGAGCCAGATTCTGTAGCATTGCAATGGCTATTGCGCGCAAATAGAATCCACCCACCTTATTTATGCAAGAAACAAAGCTCACCTCGATATAAGTCGAAAATGTCAATAAAATTGAATTTTACAGCCATATTCTATAGCATTGCAATGGCTATGGCTCGCCAGTCGAATCTTTCCTCCTTACATATGCCAGAAAGCTAGGTCACCTCGATATTAGTCGAAAATGTCAGTGAGATTGAATTTTCTTGCCAGATTATATAGCATTGCAACAGCTAAAGCACGGCAATAGAATCTT
>NW_016981044.1:0-457 GCF_001483705.2 Eufriesea mexicana | reverse complement strand
ATTGCTATAGCGCGCCAATTGAATCCTTCTTCCTTATTTAGGCAAGAAAGTTGGCTCATCACGATATTAGTCGAACATGTCAATAAAACTGTATTTTCCATCCAGATTCTATAGCATTGCAAAGGATATAGCACACCAATAGAATCTTCCCTCCTTATTTATCCAAGATAGTTAGCTCACCACGATAATAGTCGAAAATGTCAATAACATTGTATTTTCCAGCCAGATTCTATAGCATTGCAGCGGCTATAGCGTGCCAATTGAATCTTTCATTCTTATTTATGCAAGAAAGATAGCTCCCCACGATATTAGTCAAAAATGTCATTAAAATTGAATTTTCCAACCACGCTCAATATCATTGCAATGGCTATTGTACGCCAAAGGGATCATTCCTCCTTACTTATGCAAGAAAGTTAGCACACATCGATATTAGTCGAAGATGTCAATAAAACTGTAT
>NW_016981043.1:0-878 GCF_001483705.2 Eufriesea mexicana | reverse complement strand
ACATTGCTCCACTATACTTTGCTCAACCCTGGGAATGTCAGTAATAGCGTTCTCGGCACATTATGTTCAGTTCTGTTACATTTGGTTATGCTGTGTTTGTTCGGGGGATTTCTGCGCGCTGGTGTGCTCTACTATATTCTGCTCTACTCTGGGGAAGCCAGTAGTATAGGTCCCGGCATGATAGTTTGATTTTGGCTGCGAATGGTTATGTTACGTTTGATCAGGGCAGGAGGGGATAGCTTCGTCTTTCGTGGTATACACTGTTACTCGATGTATTCCTGCGCTCCACTGTGCTCTTCTATACTCTGCTCGAATCCGGGGAGGAGAGTAATTGTGGTCTCGTCACGTTAGGTTGAGTTTGGTTACGTTTGGTTAAGTTATGCTTGCTTGCGTTACGTCTGGATACATTTGACTTTCTCGGAATAGACTGCTGTTCGCTGGATTTCTGCGCTCTATTGTTCTCTACTTTCCTCTGATAGACTCTGCGGTGGCCAGCAATAGTGTTCGAGGCATTATTTTTTGGGATAAGTTACGTTTCGTTAGGCAAGTTTGGATTACGTTCGGTTATGATATCCTTGACTTTTTTCTGTACACTGATATACGTTGGATTTCTGCCCTCCACTACGCTCTAGTATGGTCTGCTTGTCACTGGAGAGGCCAGAAATGGTGGTGCCGTCACGGTAGGTTTAGTTAATCCTCGTTTGGGTAGGACAGGTTTGGTCATGTTTGGTTAGGATATATTTGATTTTGTGCTATACGCTGCTATTTGGTGGCTATCTGCGCTCTTGTGTCCCACCAAATATACCCTCCAGTACATTTCGCTTGGCTCTGGCGAGGCCAGCAATAGTGGTGGGGGCCGGTTAGGTCGTGTTAGGTTA
>NW_016981042.1:0-315 GCF_001483705.2 Eufriesea mexicana | reverse complement strand
GGACGCCAGCAATTGTGGTCTCGGCCCGTATGTTTGAGTTTGGTTACGTTTGTTTGGGTTACGTTTGTGTGTGTTTGATCCGGATAGCTTTGACCTTCTTGGCATAGACTGCTGTTCGATGGATTTTTGTGCTGTACTGCTATCTATTATACTCTGTTCTACTCTGAGGGGGACAGTAATTGTGGTTTCGTCGCGCCAGGTTACGTTATGTTACGTTTGGTTAGATTAGGTTCGTATGTGTTGGGTTACGAATTCTTCAACTTCTGTGCTGTACACGGAATGCGGTCGTCTTCTGCGCTCTACTTACCTCTAGTA
>NW_016981041.1:0-964 GCF_001483705.2 Eufriesea mexicana | reverse complement strand
CCTTTCACAGTACGGTTCTTAATACGTAGATCAACAGAGCACTGCAGCCATTGCATTATACAGAGCAATGATGATTTAGATACAACAGCATATCTAGAGTGTCATAGAACTGACGCATTAAAGCTCGAAACATTAACAGTTGACGAATAACTACTGAGTGGAGGCATCAAACCAGGAGAGTGGCAGTTGTATTTATTCACTGTTGTGTAAATTACAAAGCAAGTCTGCAGTAATCTATATACGGTACGGTTGTGGCTGATAATATTTCCAAGTCACAGTACGGTTACTAGTACATCCATCACCAGAGCCATGTAGCCGTTGGATTAATCCGCGCAGTGATGATCTACGTCCTATTGCAATCCTAGAATGTGAAAGGACTATATGATCTACGTTCTATTGCAATCCTAGAATGTGAAAGGACTGACTCATTATCGCACTAGATATTTCCAACTGACGAAAGAGTACTGAGTACGGCCATCATCACTGTCCTGTATCCTTCGGATGAATCTGTTCACTCGTGATGCGAATTCCGAAGCTATTCTAGAGTAATTAATGTATGGTACAGCTATGGCTGGAGATATTTGCTATTGACAGTACGGTTCCCAGTACATGCGTTTACAGACCACAGTAACCGTTGGATTAATATGTGCTGTGGCGATGTAAATGCCAAATCAAGTCTAGGGTGACCAGTGCATAGTACGTTTATGGCTAGAGGTACTAATACTTCTCCGTATGGTAGTTGGTTCATCCATCAAAATGGCACTGTAGCAGTCAGAGTAACCTGTTCAATGATTATTCAGATTTTGTAGCCATTCCAGAATGACAATTGACAGATCAGTTATAGCTGTAGATACTAACAGTTGGCATAAAAGCACTGAGTGCAGGCATCATCACAGTACTGCTGGCGCTGGATTAACCTGTTTAAAGATGATGTAAATACCACGGTTGCTCTAGAATAATGAAG
>NW_016981040.1:0-610 GCF_001483705.2 Eufriesea mexicana | reverse complement strand
GAATCGTAACATAGCCATACGTAACCTAACACAACATAACGTGCGGAGGCCACACTGGCAGCCCTCCCAGTGACAAGCTGAAAACATTACAGCACTGTAGGTCGCAGAAATCCGCCTAATATCAGACTACACCACTGAAGTCGAAGCCATCGTATCCTAACCTAGCCAATCGTAACATAAACGAACGTAACATAGCTCAAGCTGTCGTGCCGCGTGCACTACTGCTGTTCAGAGCCAAGCAGGACATAGTAGAGCACAGTAGATCTCAGCAATCTGACAAATTGCAGCGCACAGCACAAAAGTTAAAATATCCTGACCATACGTTGCCTAACCCAACCTGACTCAACAAAACGTGCCGAGTCCACTATTGCTGGCCTTCCCAGAGTCAAGCTCATAATATTAAAGTTCTGTGGGGTGCAGAAATCCACCTAACAGCAGACTACACCACTGAAGTCAAAGACACACTATCGTAATCTAACCAATCGTAACATAACCAAACGTAAAATAAATCACCCTAACGTGCCGCAACCTCTATTGCTGTCCACCGCAGAGCCGGGCAGAAGACGTTAGTGGAGAGTAGGTCGCAGAAATCCATATAGTCGCAGTGTAT
>NW_016981039.1:0-860 GCF_001483705.2 Eufriesea mexicana | reverse complement strand
TGGTGAGCAAACTTTCTTGCATAAACAATGTGGGAAGATTCTATTGTTGTGCTGTAGCCATTGAAATGCTAAAGAATCTGCACGGAAAATTATATTGTATTGACATTTCGTCTAATGTCGTGGTGAGCTAACTTTCTTTCTAAAGTAAAGAGGAAAGATTCTATTATCGTGCTATTTCCATTGCAGTGCCACAGAATGTGGCTTGAAAATTCAATTTTATTGACATTTTCTGCTAATATCGCGGTGAGCAGTCCTCCTCGCATAAATAAGGAGGAAAGATTCTTTTGGAGTGCTATGGGCAATGCAGCGCAATAGAATCTGGAGGGAAAATCAAATTTTATAGACATTTTCTTCTAATATCGTGGTGAGCTAACTTTCTTACATTAATATGGAGGAAAGATTCCGTTGGCGTGCCTTAGTATCTGGCTGCAAAGTATATATATATAGACAGTTTTGACAAAAATCTGGTTGAGCTAACTTTCTTGCATAAATAAGTAGGAGAGATTCTATTGGCGTGCAATAGCCATTGCAATGCCATATAATCTTTATGGAAAATCCAATTTCATTGACATTTTCTTCTACTATCGTGGTAAGATAACATTTTTGCATATATAAGGAGGAAATATTCTTTTTTCGCGCTATACCCGTTGCAGTGCAATAGAATCTGGCTGGAAAACTCAATTTTATTGACATTTTCGGCTAATATCGCGGTGAGATAACCTCCTTGCATGAATTAGGACGAAAGCTCCTTTTCGCGAGCCATGGCCATTGCAATGCCTTATAATCTGGCTGGAAAGTCAAGTTTTATTAACATTTTCTTCTAATATCTTGGTGAGCTAACTTTCTTGCCTAAATAAGGA
>NW_016981038.1:0-1127 GCF_001483705.2 Eufriesea mexicana | reverse complement strand
AATACATCCATCCATCCACCCATACATCCATACATACATCAAATCATACATCCACCCATCCATTCATCCATACATATATAGATCCGTAAATCCATACATCCGTACATCCAAACATTCGTACATTCACACACACATACATGCATACATCGATACATCCATACATCTATCCATCCATACATCCGTACATTCATACATCCATACATCCATAAATCCATCCATCTATACCTCCATCCATCCATACAACCTCCCATCCTTACATCCATCGATCCATATATCTATCAATCCATACATCCATCCATCCATTCATCCATACATCCTCACCGCCATAAACCATAAATCCATCCATTCTTACTTCCACCTTTCGATACATCCATCCATGCATACATGCAAACATATATACATCCATCCATTCATACATCCATACATCCATCCATACATACATCCATGCATCCACACCTCAATCCATCCATACATCCCTTCGTTCATACATCCATCCACCCATCCACCCATCCATCCTTGCTTCCATAGAGACATCAATACATACATCCTTACATACACCAATACATTCTTCCATACATACAACCATAGATACGTACTTACATACATCCATACATACATCCATGCATACATCAATTCAAACAACCGTACATACATCCATGCATGCATCCATGCACACAGCCATGGATACATCCATACATTCGTCCATACACCAATACAATCAACCATGCATACATCCATATGTACATCCGTAAATGTATCCATACATACATTCATCCATACATCCCCACATCCGTACATGCATAAATGCATCCACTCGTACGTCCATCATTCGATACATCCATCCATCCATTCATCCATACAGATATACATCCATACATCCATACATCCGTACATCCATACATTCGTACATCCATACATTCGTACATCTACATCCATACATACATACATCCATACATCCATACATCCATACATACATCCGTCCATCCATACATCCATACATACGTACATCCATAAATCCTTCCATTCGTATGTCTATCATTCGATACATCCATCCATCTATACAACCATACATTCATACATCCATACATCCATAAATCCATCCATCCATACCTCCATCCGCCCATACA
>NW_016981037.1:0-506 GCF_001483705.2 Eufriesea mexicana | reverse complement strand
GTTTTGTCAGGTTATGGTAGGATAGCTTCGGCTCTTGCGCTAAACACTACTTTTCGATGGATACCTTCCCTCTAGATTGCTTTCTACGCTCTTCTCGTCTCTTTTAAGGCCAGAAATAGTGGTCGCTGCACGACAGGTAGAGACAAGTTACGTTATGTTGGATTTGGTTTTGTTAGGTTAGGAGAGGATAGCTATGACTTTTGTAATATATACTGCTTTTCCTTGTATTTAGTGGCCATGCTGTTCTCTAGTATGCTTTGCTTGCCTCTAGGGATTCCAGTAATGGTGGTCTCGGCGCAAAAGTTTGAGTCTGGTTGCATTCTGTTAAGTTACCTTTGCTTCGGCCAGGTTTGGATAGCTTTGACTTTCTTGGTACGACCCGCTGTTCGGTGGATTTCTGCGCTCTACAGTGCTCTTCTGTGGCCTGCTCGACCCTAGGGAGGCCAGCAAACGTGGCCGCTGCACGTTAGGTTCAGTCAGGTTACGTTTGGTTATGCCAGGTTTGT
>NW_016981036.1:0-918 GCF_001483705.2 Eufriesea mexicana | reverse complement strand
TATACATCAGTTATTGGTCGATAAATCGATATCGTCAGTACGGTATTCAGTACACGCACCAGCTGAGAAACGTATCCGCTGTATTGGCCTGTTCACTGACGATTGGCATTCTACAGCATTCCTGTAATAGTCAATGTATATGTCAGATATATGTGGATATGATAGCAGTTGTTAGAGCCGTAGCTAGTAAAGCCACCAACAGGGCACTGGCGTCGCTGGAGAAATCCGTACACTGAAAGATAGGACAGCATAGCATTTGTAGGACGATGAATGTTTAGATCAAATATCGGTACAGGCATTGAGAAAGTGAATACAGCACTGACTTTAGTCACCAATACTAAACACTAGCCGCTCAATTAATCTGTCCGCTTACCATCTAATTTCTCTCGAAGTTGTGGAATGATCAATGGATAAAGCTATTACCGCTTGAGACATTTATGAATGCCAATACAGTATTGAGTGTAGCAATCAAGCGAGCGCGGAAGCCGACAGATTAGTCTGCTCACTGATGATTAAATTTATATAGTAATTCAGTATTGAAAAAAAGCGAATCCAATATCGCTCGAGACATTTACAACTGTCAACACAGTAATGATCAGAAACCATAACTCTCCTGTAGCCATTGGAATGGTTTGTTTTCTGACTTCAATTCGACAGCATTAGTTTAATAATATATGTATATATAAGTCACGGCTAGAGGTAATTACAATTGCGTGTACGGAGCATATTAAATCCAGGGACACATCACTGCAGCCCATGGAATAATCAATTCGTTCATGATATATATTCTATAACAATTTTGGAACGACAAAACACATATCCATTATCCCCGGAGGAACTGACAGTCGACCACATCGTACAGAGTACAGCCATCATCACAGTACTGTAGCCGTTGGATTAGTTTGTGCGTCTACGGTA
>NW_016981035.1:0-537 GCF_001483705.2 Eufriesea mexicana | reverse complement strand
TGAAAAAATGATTTCACATTATGAAATCATCTCTTTCGTTAAGATTATTATTCAAATTACATACTAACCCTTTGCGCTCGACGATTGTTTGGTTAAAGAAGGGTACGAGTTGAAAAATTGTCTGCTACAAGGCTGATAATATTTTTTGAGCAGTAAATAAGAAATTGTATAATAATTAACACGCAGAATTACTTGTGAATAAATGGATAAATTGATAACAATATTTATTGAACAGTATAACAACACAACATAAATTATAATTAAATCACATAAAACAAATTCGCTTCTCACTGCGATATGATCTATTCAGGACTCTTTCACACACAACGTCTATTTCTGATGACTGTCATTCACCTACTAATTGTTTTCCACGACTCTCTGTCATACTCGTCACAGACATACATTCTTCCACACAAACATTCCTCACACTTATACCAAATATTCTATGACAACCACTACCACATTACTTGACTCCGATACCTCGCACACTGTTACACTGTTTTACATTTGATATATTAATTAATATCCAGCTTCGAA
>NW_016981034.1:0-296 GCF_001483705.2 Eufriesea mexicana | reverse complement strand
AATTTTCGAGGAAGATTCTATAGCATTGCAAAGGCTATAGCACGCCAATGGTATCTTTCCTACCTATTTATACAAGAAAGCTGGCTCATCACGATATTAGCCGAAAATGTCAATAACATTGAATATTCCAGACAGCTTCTATAGCACGGCAATGGCTATAGCACGCCAATAGAATCTTTCCTCCTTATTTATCGAAGATAGATAGCTCACCACGATATTAGTCGAAAATGTCAATAGAATTGAATTTTCCAGCCAGATTGAATGGCATTGCAATGGCTATAGCTCGCCAGTGGAAT
>NW_016981033.1:0-1026 GCF_001483705.2 Eufriesea mexicana | reverse complement strand
CACAGCTATTCCGTGGATTTCTGCGCACAATGTTGCTCCACTGTACACTGCCCGACCCTGGGGAGGCGAGCAATAGTGGTCGAGGCACGTTATTTTGTGTTAGCTTATGCTTTTCTAGGACAGGTTGCGCTATGTTTGGTTACGTTGGATTTGACTTTCGTTCTGTACACCCTTATTCGGTGGATATCTGCCATCTACTCTACTCTGTTGTATTCTGCTTGGATCCGGGGATGCCTTCAGCAGTGGCCGCGGCCAGTTATGTTCAATTATGCTACGTCCGGTTAGGTTAGGTTAGGTCAGGTGTGGTTAGCATAACCTCGACTTTCGTAACATACACTGCTATTCGGAGGATTTCTGAGCCCTACATTGCTCAAATATACTCTGCTCGGCTCTGAAGAGGCGAGCACAGAGGCCGCGGCACGTTAGTTTGAGCAAGGATACGTTTTGTTAGGTTAGGTTATGTGATGTTTGGATAGGATAGCTTTGTTTCTCGTGCTGTACACTGTTATTCGGCGTATTTCTGTGATCTACTCTGCTCTACTGTATTCCGCTTCGCCCTGGGCACGCCAGCAATTGTGATCACGGCACATTGTGTTTGGCTACGATTGATTAGGTTATGTTAGAATATGTTTGGCTGAGATGGCTTCGTCTTTCGTGCTGTACCCAATTTTTCGGCGGTTTCCTGTGACCTACTGTGCTCTACTGTATTCGGATTGGCTCTGAGGAGTCCG
The DNA here is from genome assembly GCF_001483705.2 of Eufriesea mexicana. Classification (NCBI taxonomy): domain Eukaryota; kingdom Metazoa; phylum Arthropoda; class Insecta; order Hymenoptera; family Apidae; genus Eufriesea; species Eufriesea mexicana. Next base: position 295 of record NW_016981033.1, on the reverse strand, counting down.
GCAATAGTCGTCTCGGCACGTTAGAGTGAGCTACGATACGTTCGGCTAGGTCATGTTTGATTGGTTACTTTTGGATAGCTTCGGCTTTTCTGCTGCACACTGCGATTTTATTGACTTCTGCGATCTACTGTCGTGTAATGTGTTCTGCTTGGCTCTGCTTAGTCCAGAGATAGTGGTTGTGGCATGACAGTTTGTGTAATGTTACGTTTGGTTAGCTTAGGCCTGGATAGGCTTGGTTAGGATAGCTTTGACTTTTGTGATATACACTGCTACCCGGTGGAATTCTCCCATCTAC
>NW_016981032.1:0-286 GCF_001483705.2 Eufriesea mexicana | reverse complement strand
TAGCCACAGCATTGCAAGAGAATCTGACTAAAAAGTTCAATTTTATTGACATTTTCGGCCTCTATCGTGGTGAGCATACTTTTCTGTGTAAATAAGGTGAAAGGATACCATTGGTATGCTGTAGGCATTGCATTGCAATATAATCTGATAGAAATGTTCAATTTCATAGACATTTTCGACTAATATCTCTTTGAGCAAGCTCTTCTGCACAAACAAGGTGGGATGATTCCATTGGTTTGCTGCGGAAATTGCATTGAATTAGAAACTGCCTGGAAAAAGCAATCTC
>NW_016981031.1:0-500 GCF_001483705.2 Eufriesea mexicana | reverse complement strand
TAGCCTAAAGTAGCATAATCAAACGTAGCCTAAAACAACATAACATACCGCGGCTGATGCTGGCCTCCCAAGGGCTAAGCAGAATATAGTATTGCAGAGTCTAGCGCAGAAGTCTACCGGAAAACTGTGTACAGCAGAAAAGTTAAAGCTATCCTAACCAAACCTATCCTAACCCAACCTAACCGGACGTAACAAGATTGAACATAACGTGCCGAGACCACTATTGCTGGTCTTCCCAGAGCCAAGCTGAAGATATTTGGGCACTGTAGGGCGCAGCAATCCTCCTAATAACAGACCATAGAGCTTGCTACAATCAAATCTATCCTCTCCAGACCGAACCAACCGTAACATAACCAAAGGAAACGTAACTCACACTTGCGTGCCGCGACCACTATTGCTGGCTTCCACAGAGCCAAGCAGACCGCATTCTTGGAGACTAGAACGCAGAACTCCATAGAATCGCAGTGTGCGTCAGTAAAGTCAAAGATGTCTAAGCATAA
>NW_016981030.1:0-356 GCF_001483705.2 Eufriesea mexicana | reverse complement strand
ATAAATTTTGAATAGACCTATTTTCTGAAAGTAGAATGCTGTACTTGCTATTGGATTGAAGGCTTTAGGCGATCTATTCACCAAGTTATAACAGATTATAGGTTTTGAATAGACCTATTCTGTGGCAAGTAGATGGCTGTACTTGCCATTGCATGGAAAGCGTTAGGCGAACTATTCACCAAGCTATTACAGATTATAGACTTTGAATAAACCTAATCTTTGGCAAGTAGGTGGCTGTAATTTTCATTTAATTGGAGGTGATCTGCGATCAATTCACCAAGCTATAACAGGTAATAGATTATGGATAGACCTATGCTCTGGCAAGTAGATGGCTGTTCCTGCCATTGGATTGCAGG
>NW_016981029.1:0-699 GCF_001483705.2 Eufriesea mexicana | reverse complement strand
CTAATATCGTTGTGAGTTAACTTTCTTGCATAAATAAGGAGGAAAGATTCTATTGGCATGCTACTGCCATTGCAATGCAATAGAATCTGAATGGGAAATTCAATTTTCTTGACATTTTCGACTGATATCGTTGTGAGATAGCTTCCTGGCATAAACAAGGAGGAACGATTATATTGGCAATCTATAACCATTGCTATGCTGTCTATGCTGTAGAATCTGGCTGGAAAGTGCATTTCTATTGTCATTTTTGACTAATATCGTGGTGAGTTAACTTCCTTGCAAAAGTAAGGAGGAAGGATCCTTTTGGCGTACTATGGTCATTGCAATGATATAGAGAATGTGCCTGACAGATTCAATTTCATTCACATTTTCGACTAATATCGTGGTTAGCTATCTTTCTTGAGTAAATAAGACGGAAAGATACTATTGGCGTGCTGTTGCCATTGCAATGCCAAAGAATCTCGCTGGAAAAATCAATTTTATTGACATTATCGACTAATATCCTGGTGAGCTAACTTTCTTCCATATATCGGGAGGAAGGATTCTGTTGGCATGCTATAGGCATTGCAATGCTATAGTGTCTTCCTGGAAAATTCAATTTTATTGACACTTTCGACTAATATCTTGGAGAGATAGCTTTCCTTCATAAACATGGAAGAAAGATTCTATTGGCGAGCTATAGCCACTGCAATGCTATAG
>NW_016981028.1:0-554 GCF_001483705.2 Eufriesea mexicana | reverse complement strand
GAGCCAAGCAGAACATATTATAGGAGTGTAGATCACAGAGATCTATAGGTACGCAGCATAGGGTAGAAAAGTCAAAGCTGACCAATCCTGACCCAAGGGAACGTAACCAAACATAGCTTTAGCCTAACGAATCATAACGTTCCGTGGCACAGTTGCTGGACTCCACAGGGCAAAGCAGAAAATGGGAGAACCCAATAGGTCCCAGAAATCCACCGAACAACAGTGTATAGCACAAAAGTCGAAGCTATCCCATCTTACACTAGCCAAACGTAACACGGACGCACATAGCATAACCCAAGCTAACGTGCCGACAACACAATTGCTGGCGCACCAGAGCCAAGCAGAGTATTCTAGAGCACAGTAGAGCGCAGTATTCCTCCGCAATGCTGTGCATAGCTCCAAAGTCAACGATACCCAGACATTACCTGACCAAAACTAACCAAACCAAACGTAGCAGAACTCAAAATAACGTGCTAGCACCACCTATGCTAGCCCCCCGGGGCCAAGCAGACCATACTAGAGCCATTTAGAGCGTAGGAGTCCACCGAGTAGCA
>NW_016981027.1:0-863 GCF_001483705.2 Eufriesea mexicana | reverse complement strand
AACGTTGCGTCTGGTTATGTGACGTTTAGTTAGGTTAGGATAGGACAGCTTTGACTTTTGTGCTATACACGGCTGTTCGGTGGAGTTCTGCGCCCTGCTGTAATCTAATGTTCCCTGCTTTGCTCTGGAAATTTAACGGTTGCCGCGGCGCGTTAGGTTCAGAAAGGTTACGTATGGTTAGGTTTCGTTTGTTTGGGTTAGGTTGGGATATCTTTTACTTTCGTGCCATGCATTACCATCCTACGGACCTCAGAGCTCTCTTCTCCACAAATATGCCCTGCGTGGCAACGGGGATGCCGGCAACAGTTGTCTCGGCGCGCTAGGTTGAGACAGGATAAGTTTGGTTAGGCTATGGCATCCATGGTAGGATTTGGATGGCTTCAAGTTTTCTGTTATACACTGCTATTCGGTGGATTTCTGCGTTCTACTCTTATCCAAAATGCTCTGATTATCGATGTGGAGTCCAGTAATTGTGGTCTCGGCACGTTAGGCTACATAGGCTGCGATCGGTTTGGTTACGCTAGGTTACGTTAGGAACGGATGGCTCGGACTTTTGTGCTATACACTGCTATTCGGTGAATTTCTGCGCTCCATTGCGATCTAATACTCCCTCCGTTGATCCGGGAATGCTTGAAGTTGTGGCAGCGGCGCTCTGGGTTGAATTACGTTTCACTTGGTTAGGAGAGGTTTATTCGGGTTTGATTTGGATATATTTGACGTTCGTGCTATACAGTGCCATTCTATGGACCTCTGCACTCTACTCACCTCTAATATGCCCTGCTTGGCGATGGGACGTGCAGCAATTGTCGACTAGGTACGTTAGGTTGTGATTGGTTACGTTTGATTATGTCAAGTTAGGTCAG
>NW_016981026.1:0-612 GCF_001483705.2 Eufriesea mexicana | reverse complement strand
ATATCGTGGTGAGATAACTTTTTGCATAAATACTGAGGAAATATTCTATTTGCGCGCATTACCTGTTGCAGTGCTATTGAAACTGGCTGGAAAATTCAATTTTAATAACATTTTCGTCTAATATCCTGGTGAGGTAACTTTCTTGCTTAAATAAGTAGGAAAGATTCCATTGTCGTGTATTAGGAAAGATTCTATTGTCGCGCTATTTCCATTGCAGTGCTACAGAATCTGACGGGAAAATTTAATTTTATTGACATTTTCGGCTAATATCGCGGTGAGCTAACCTCCTTGCATAAATAAGGAGGAAAGATTCTATTTGCGAGCAATACCCGTTGCAGTGCTATAGAAACTGGCTGGAAAATCTAATTTTATTGACATTTTCGTATGATTTCGTGGTGAGCTAACTTTCTTGCATAAATGAGGAGGAAAGCTTCTATTCGCGAGCTGTGGCCATTGCAATGCTATATAATCTGGCTGGAAAGTCAAATTTTGTTACCATTTTTTCTAATACCTTGGTGAGCGAACTTTCTTGCCTAAATAAGGAAGAAGGAAACTATTTTCGTCCTATAGCCATTGCAATGCCATAGAATCTGGCTGGAAAATCCAATTTTG
>NW_016981025.1:0-654 GCF_001483705.2 Eufriesea mexicana | reverse complement strand
TAAGTATGTATGTATGGATGGATGTATGGAAGGATGTGCGTGTGAATGTATGTATGAACGAATTTATCTGTGTATGTATGGATATATGTATTGATGTATGTATGCATGAATGGATGGGTCGATGGATGGATTGTTGTATGGATGTATGGATCGATGTATGTATGGATGGGCGGATGAATGGAACGATGTATGTACGTATGGAAGGATGTATAGATGGATGGATATATTGTTGTATGTATGTATGGACGTACGAATGTATGGACTTACGGATGAATGGATGTACGGATGTATATATGTAAGGATGTATGGATGTATGGATGTATGGATGTATATTTATGGGTGTATGTATGGATGGACGGATGTTTAGTTGGCAGGATATATGGATGGATGGATGTATTGATGTACAGATGTATAGATGCATGAATGTATGCTTGTATGGATGTATGTATGGATATTTTTATGGATGTATGTGTGGATGCATGGATGGATGTGTGGAAGGATGTGTGTATGGATGTATGTATGGCAGAATGTACCTGTGTATGTATGGATATATGTAGTGATGTATGTATGGACGTATGGATGGGTGGATGTATGGACTGTTGTATGGATGTATGGATCGATGGATGTATGGATGGGTGGATGTATGGATGGATA
>NW_016981024.1:0-456 GCF_001483705.2 Eufriesea mexicana | reverse complement strand
GAAAATGTCAATAAAACTGAGTTTTCCAGCACCACGATATTGGTCGAAAACGACAATAAAATTAAATTTTCCGGCCAGTTTCTATAGGCTTCCAATGAATATAGTACGCCAGTAGAATGATTCCTCCTTATTTATGCAAGAAAGTTAGCTCACCACGATATTAGTCGAAAATGTCAATAAAATGTAATTTTCCAGACATTTTATACAGCATTGCAATGGCGATAGCAGGCCAGTAGAATCTTTCACCCTTATATATGCAAGAAAGCTTGGACACCACGATATTAGTCGATAGTGTCAATAAAATTGAATTTTCCAGCCGGATTCTATTGCATTGCAATGGCTACAGCACGCCAATAGAGTCTTTCCCATAATTAATGCACGAAAGTTTGCCCTCCACGATATTAGTCGAAAACGTAAATAGTATTGAGTTTTTCAGCCAGATTCTAATGCATTTCA
>NW_016981023.1:0-622 GCF_001483705.2 Eufriesea mexicana | reverse complement strand
AGGCCAGCAATAGTAGTCTCGGCACGTTAGGTTGTGCTATGCCTGGTTTGGCTGTGTTACGTTCGGTGAGGTTAGGACAGTATAGCTTCACATTTCCGCTGTACACTGCTGTACACATATTTCTGCGTTAGACGTGCTCGAATATTTCTTGCTTGCCTCTGGGGTGGCCAGCAAGAGCCGTCCCTTCGGATTATGTTGGGTTATGCTCCGTTTGGGTGTGTCACTTTTGGCTAGGTTAGGATTGGCTACATTGAGTTTTGTGCTATACATCGCTATTCGGTGGATATCTGCGCTCTAATGTGTTCCAACATCCTCTGCTTGCTCTACGAAGGCCATGAACAGCGATCGCGGCACGTTGTATTGGGTTAGACTGCGATTGGTTTGGTTACGTTAGGTCAGGTTCGGAAAGGTTATATTTGGCGTTTGTGGTCTACACTGCTATTCGTAGGATCTCTGCACGCTAATGTGTTCAAATATGCTCCGCTTGTCCCAACGAAGGCCATCAATATCGGCCGCCGCACGTTGCGTTGAGTTACGCAACGTTTGATTAGGTTAGGTTATGGCAGGATTGGTTATGTCATCCTCGAATTTTGTGCCAGACGCAGCTATACCATGGACTTCT
>NW_016981022.1:0-1280 GCF_001483705.2 Eufriesea mexicana | reverse complement strand
GTCGCTACACGTTATGTTGTGTTATACTACGTTTGGTTAGGCTATGTTATGCCAAGTTAGGTTGAGATATCTTAGACTTTTCTGCAAAACACTGCTATTCGGAGGATTTCTGCGCTCCACATAGCTCCACAATAATCTGCTCGAATCTGGGGCGGCGAGCAATAGTGGTCGTGGCAAGCTGTCCTCAATTAGTTTTCTTTTTATTAGGTTGGGTTAGGCTAAGTTTAGATAGGATTGTTTTGACTTTCGTTCTATACACTGCTACTCGGTGTATTTCTGTGATCTCCTCTGCTCTACTATATTCTGCTTGTCCCTGCGCACGCCAGCAATACTGGTCGCGGCACGTTACATTGAGGTGGCCTACGTTCGACTAGGTTACGTTGGGCTACGTTTGGGTAGGGTAGCTTTGACTTTCGTGACATGCACTGTTATTCTATGGTCCTTTGTGATCTACTGTGCTCCAATACATCATGCTCGGCTATGTGGAGGCCAGGAACAACGGCTGCGCACGTAATGCTGAGTTATGCTACGTTCGGTTAGGCTTCGATAACATGGGTCTAGTTCGGATAGCTATGACTATCGCCCTGCAGACTGCGATTCTATGGATTTCTACGTTCTACTCTCCTCTAATGTGTTCTGTTCGACTCTGGCTGGGCCAGCAATAGTGGTCGCTGTGCGTTACGTGAGGATATACTACATTCGGTTATGTTAAGGATTTATATATTAGGATACAGTAGCTTTGATCATTGTACTATACATTGCTATTCGGTGGATTCCTGCGCTCTAGTGTGCTCTAATATGATCTGCTTGGATCTGTGGTGGCTAGCAATGCTGGTCGCGGCACGTTATGTTGAGCTGGACTACGTTTGGTTAGGTTATGCTGACATGGGATATGGGGCAGACAAGGATAGCTATGACTTTCGTGCTATACACAGCTATATGCTCATTTCTGCGCTCTACTGTGCTCTGGTATATCTTGCTAGGCTGTGGGAGTGCCAGCAAAAGTGGCATCGGCACGTTAGGTTGGGTCTAGGTACGTTTACCCATGTTAAGCTTTGTCAGGTTAGGAGATAATGGCTTGGTATTTTGTGCCATACGCTGCAGTCGGTGGGTTTCTGCGCTCTACTGTGCCCTGATATGTTCTACTTGGCCTTGGTGTGGCCAGCAACAGTAATTCCGGCAGGTTAGCTTGTGTTAGGTTACGTTTGGTAGGGTTTGGTGCGGAAGGCTTGCTTAGGACTTCTTCGACTTTTGACCAATACGCTGCTATTCGGAGAATG
>NW_016981021.1:0-625 GCF_001483705.2 Eufriesea mexicana | reverse complement strand
TCTGCGGATGCATGTGCAATGTACAGTGCCGTCAATTGTACATATATCTAGACATAACCGTACTGCGCATTGACTACTCTGAAATTGCTGTTAAATTTAAGTTATCAGTGTACAAATTAATAAATGTACTCTGATGATGGCAGTACTCAGTACAGTTTCTTCAATTTCTAATATCTCGAGCGATAATAGTTCAGTCACTTGTCACTCTAAAATTGCAATAGAAACTAAATCGTCAGTGAACAGATTAATCCAACGGCTACAGTACTGTGATAATGGCTGTACATAGTACAGAGTGGTCTGTTGTTAATATCTGGAGCTATAACGGGTCAGTCCATTCTCATTCTAGAATTGCTAAAGAATACGAATCACCATTGTACTGGTTAACCGACTTCTGTGCACTCTTGATGGATGTGCTACGTACATATCCGTCAATTGTAAATATCTGTAGCCCTAAACGAACTATGCATTGTTAATTCTAGAATAGCTGCTAAACTTATGTTATAAGTGAACAAATTAGTCCAGCGTATAAATTGCTGTGATGTTGGCTGTACTCAATATTGTATCGTCAATTGTTAAAACTTCGGACGATAATGGGTCAGAGCTTAGTCATCCCAGAATAGTAATA
>NW_016981020.1:0-564 GCF_001483705.2 Eufriesea mexicana | reverse complement strand
TGGATGTATGTATGGATGAGTGTATGGGTGTATGCATGGATGTATGGATGTACGTATGGACGTGTGTATGGATGTACTTATGTATGGATAAGTGCAAGGGTGGATGGATATTTGTGGATGTATGGATATGTGGATGTATGGATTTATGGATATTTGGATAAATGGACGTATGGAAGGACGAACGTATGGATGTACGGATGAATGGATGTATGGATCGATGGATGGATGCATGGATGTAAAAATGTATCTATGGATGTATGTATGGATGAATGTATTGGTGTATGTAAGGATGTGTGTATTGATGTCTCTATGGATGCATGGATGGATGGGTGGATGGGTGGATGGATGTATGGATGAGCGGATGTATGGATGGATTGAGGTATGGATATATGAATGTATGTATGGATGGATGTATGGATGTATGGATGTATGGATGTGTGGATGAATGGATTTAAGGATTGGTGTACGGATGGATGTATGTACGGATGTGTGTATTGATGTATGGATGGATGGATGTATCGATGTATGTATGGATGTATGAATGGATGTATGTATGGTTGTATG
>NW_016981019.1:0-1088 GCF_001483705.2 Eufriesea mexicana | reverse complement strand
CCGTGGATTTTAGCGCTCTACTGAGCTCTACCATGTTCTACTTGGTCCTGGCGAGACCAGCAATAGTGGTCGCGGCACGTTAGGTAGAGATATGTTACGTTTGGTTAGGCTATGTTCGTGTTGGTTCGGTTTGGATAGCTTTGACTTTTCTGCTATGCACTGCGATTCTATGTATTATTGCGCTCTTCTCTCCTCTAATTTGTTCCGCTTTACTCCGTGGATGCCAGCAACAGCGATCGCGTCACTGTGGGTTAAGTTATGTTACGCTTGGTTACGTTACACTTGGGTAGGTTAGGACAGTGTAGCTTTGACTTTCGTGGCGTAAATTGTTACCCAGAGTATTTCTACGCTCCACTCTGCTCTGCTATATTCTGCCTGACACTGGGTGGTCGAGCAGTAGTGGTCGCGGCATGTTACAATGTGCTAGGTTACGTTCGTTTATGTTACGATTCGATAGGTTAGTATAGTTAAGCTTCGTCTTTTGTGCTGTTCACTCCTATTCGGCGGATTTCTGCGCCCTATTTTGCTCTAATATTTTCTGATTGTCCCTGACGATGCCATGAACTGTGGCTTCGGCCGGTTGGGCTGAGTTATGCTACATTCGTGTTGGTTAGGTTGGGTTAAGCTCGGGTAGGTTAGCTTTGACTTTCGTGCCATATATTGCAATTCGGTGGAATTCTGCGCCCCTCTCTGCTCCACTATATTTTGCTTGTCACTGGGTAGTACAGCAATAGCGGCCGCGGCACGTTATGATGGGCTAGGCTACGTTGGGCTATGTTTCGATTGGTTGGGTTAGGAAGGCATAGCTTCGACATTTGCCTTATACACTGCTATTCGTTAAATTTCTGCGCTCTACTGTGCTGTAGTATTTTCTGCTCGGCTCTCTCGAGTCCAGCAATGGTGGTCGTGTCACCCCAAGTTGGGGTACGTTACGTTCGGATACGTTGAGTGAGGTCAGATTAGGGGGGGTTTGTTGTGACATTTATGATATGCACTGTTATTCGGTGGATTCCTGCCCTCTACACTGCTACTCTGTAATCTGCTTGGCTCTGTGGAGTCCAGCAATTCCGGTCGCGGCACGTGAACTT
>NW_016981018.1:0-632 GCF_001483705.2 Eufriesea mexicana | reverse complement strand
AATATTATATTGTCGTGCTATAGCCATTGCAATGCTTTAGAATCTGCCTGGAAAATACAATTTCATTTACATTTTCGACAAATATCGTGGTTACCTAACTTTTTTGCATATATAAGGAGGAAAGGTTCTACTGGCGTGCTATAGAACCATGGTAATGCTGTAGAACCTGGCTGGAAAAATCAATTTTAGTTATATTATCGACTACTATCGTGGTGTGCTAACTTTCTTGCATATATAAGGAGGAAAGATTCTACTGGCGTGCTATAGTCATTGCAATGCTGTAGAATCTACCTGGATTATTCATTTTTATTGATATTTTCGACTAATATCGTGGTGACCTAACTTTCTTGCATATATAAGGAGGAAAGATTCTACTGGCGTGCTATAGTCATTGCAATGCTGTAGAATCTACCTGGATTATTCATTTTTATTGATATTTTCGACTAATATCGCAGTGAACTAACTTTCTTGCATAAATAAGCGTGAAATATACTATTGGTGTGCTATATCCATGTTAATGCTAATGAATCTGGCTTGGAATTTCAATTTTATTGACATTATCGGCTACAATCGTGGTGACCTAGCTTTCTTGCAAACAGAAGGAGGAAAGGTCCTACTGGCGTACTATAATC
>NW_016981017.1:0-565 GCF_001483705.2 Eufriesea mexicana | reverse complement strand
AGGCTACGCTCGTTAGTGTTAGATACGGATAGCTTTGACTCTCTTGGCTCGACTGATATACGGCGGCCATCTGCGGTCTACTCTGCTCTACTACACTCTGCTCGTCCCTGGGGAGGCCAGCAGTATTAGTAGCTGCACGTAGTGTAGCGTTATGTTACGTTTGGTTACGTTTCGATTGGATAGGTTAGGAGAGGATTCTTTTGACTTCTGTGGTATACACTGCTATTCGGTGGATTTCTGCGCACTAGTGAGATTTATTATGCTCTACTTTGCTCTTTGGAGGCCAGAAACAGTGGCCGCGGTGCGTTAGTAAGTGTTATGTTACGTTCGGTTTGGTAAGGCTTGATTGTGTTAGGGTAGGATATCTTTGACTTTTGCGCTGCACACAGAAATGCGGTGGATTCCTGCGCTCTACATTGTTCTAATATGCTCTGCTTGGATATGCGGAGGCCAGCAATATTATTCGCCGCACCAGACGTTGCGTTACTCTACGTTCGGTTATGTCAGGTTAGGATAGGTTACGTTAGGATATCTTTGAATTTTCTGCCGTGCGCAACTGTTTCGT
>NW_016981016.1:460-767 GCF_001483705.2 Eufriesea mexicana | reverse complement strand
AAACCATGCTCCCCACGACATTAGTCGAAAAAGTCAATAAAATTGGACTTTTCCGTCAGTTTCTATTGCAATGCAATAGCTATATCAAACATATAGAACCTTTGCTTCGCATTTATACAGAAAAGTTTCTCACCACGATATTAGTCGAAAATGTCCATAAAATTGAACGTTCCAGTCTGTTTCTATAGCAATGCAATGGCTATAGAACACCAATAGAGTCTTATCTCCTTATTTACGCTGACAGGATAGCTCACCACAACACTTGACGAAATTGTTAATAAAATTGGACTTTTCATCTATATTCTAT
>NW_016981016.1:0-343 GCF_001483705.2 Eufriesea mexicana | reverse complement strand
TATTCCGTTGCAATGCTATAGCTATAAAAGCCAATAGAATTATTCCCCATTATTTACGCAGAAAGATTTCCACACCACAAAATTAGACGAAAATGTCAATAAAATTCACTTTTCATACAGTTTCTATTGCATTGCAGTGGCTATAGCAAACCAATAAAATCTTCCCTCCTCATTCACACAGAAAAACTTGCTCACCACGAAATTAGTCGAAAATGAGAATAAAATTGAACTTTTCAATCAGATTCTAGTGCAATGCAAAGGCTACAGCAAACCAATATAATCTTTCCTCCTCATTTATGCGGAATAGTTTTCTCACCACGATATTAGCCGAAAATGCCAATAG
>NW_016981015.1:334-1073 GCF_001483705.2 Eufriesea mexicana | reverse complement strand
AGTCGTTGCTGTCAATAAAATTGTATTTTCCAACCAGATTCTACAGCATTGCAATGGCTGCAGCACTCCGAACGTATTTTTCCTCCATTCTTAAGCAAGGAAGATAGCTCACCACGATATTAGACGAGGATGTCAATAAAGCTGTATTTTCCAGCCAGATTCCAGTGCATTGCAGTGGCTATAGTACGCCAATAGAACCTTTCCTCCTTATTTATGCAAGAAAGGTAGCTCACAGCGATATTAGTCGAATATGTCAGTAAAATTGAATTTTCCAGCCAGAGTCCAGAGCATTGCAATGGCTATATCACGCCAATAGCACCTTTCCTCCTTATTTATGCAAAAAAGTTAGCTCACCACGATATTAGTCGAAAATGTCAGTAAAATTGAATTTTCCATGCAGATTCCAGACCATCGTAATGGCTATAGTACGCCAAAAGAACCTTTCCTCCTAATTTATGCGAGTAAGTTAGCTCACAATGGTATTAGTCAAAAATGCCTATAAAATTGAACTTACCAGGCAGATTCTACAGCAGTGTATGGTTATAGCAATCCCAAAGGGTATTTCCTCCTAACTTATGCAAGGAAGTTAGCTCACCACAATATTAGTCGAAAATGTCAATAAAAATGTATTTTCCAGCCAGATTCAATAGCTCTGCTATGTCTATAGCACGCCAATAGAATCTTTCCTCCTTATTTGAGCAAGAAAGCTAGCTCACCAAGATATTAGTCGAAAATGACA
>NW_016981015.1:0-249 GCF_001483705.2 Eufriesea mexicana | reverse complement strand
CCACCATATTATTCGAATATGTCAATAAAATTAAATTTTACAGCCAGATACTATAGAAATGAAATGGCCATAGCACGCCAATAGAATCTACCCTACTTATTTTAGCAAAAAAGGGAGCTCACTACGATATTAGTCGTAGCTGTCAATAAAACTGTATTTTCCAACCAGATTCTACAGCATTGCAACGGCTACAGCACTCCGAACGTATTTTTCCTCCTTTCTTAAGCAAGGAAGATAGCTCACCACGAT
>NW_016981014.1:0-508 GCF_001483705.2 Eufriesea mexicana | reverse complement strand
CTTCATTCTCAGGTCCGGGCTGATCATATTAGAGCGCATTAGATTGCAGGAATCCGCCGAATGTCGGTGCATAGCTCAAAGGTCAAAGCTATCCTCTCCTAAACTAACCAACTGTATTACTAACCAACTGTAACCTAACCTAACTGAACGTAACCAAAAATAACATGCCGCGACCGCTAGACCTGGCGTTAACAGAAAAGGGCACAGTGAGATAACGCACACTAGAGCGCTGAGGCTCATAGAATAGCAGTGAGTAGCACAAAATTTGTAGCCATCTCAGCCTAACCCAACGAAACCCAACCAAGCCAAACGTAATTTTACTCAACCTGACGGGCCGCTGTGACTATTGCTGGCCTCCCATAGCGAAAAAGGTCATATTAGGGGAAATTAGGGCGCAAAAATCCATAGCACCGCACCGTACGGCAGAAAAGTCAAGGATATCCAGTCCTAACCCAAACTAACGTAACCAAACATATCGTAACCGAACTCAACGTAACGTCCCGCGACC
>NW_016981013.1:0-539 GCF_001483705.2 Eufriesea mexicana | reverse complement strand
ACGTAACATAACTCAACCTTACATGCCGCGACCATTATTGCTGGCCTTCCCAGAGACTAGCTGTACGCAATAGAGCACAGCAGAGCGCAGAAGTCCGCCGAATAGCAGTGATCGAATAGCAGTGTACAGCACAAAATTTAAACATACCCTAACCAAACTTTGCCCAACCCGTCACAACCAAACGTAACCAGACTGAATGTAACGTGCCGAGACCGCTATTGTTGCCCTCCACAGAGATAAGCAGGGCATACTAGAGCGCATTAGAGCGCAGAAATCCACCGAATAGCAGCGCACAGCACAAAAGATAAAGCTATCCTGGCCACACTTAGCCTAAGCTAACATAACCGAGAGTAATCTGCCTAAACATAACGTGCCGAGACCGCTATTTCTGGCATCACGAGATCTCAGCAGAGTAATGCAGAGTAATGTAGAACGCCGAAATATTCCGAATAGCAGTGTACAGCACAAAAGTCAATGCTGTCTTAACCAAATCTGACCAAACTTTAAATAACCAAACGTAACGTAACTCAACCTAACGT
>NW_016981012.1:0-266 GCF_001483705.2 Eufriesea mexicana | reverse complement strand
GATCAATACATCCATACAACAATCCATCCATCCACCTATCCATACATCCATACATACATCATTACATATATCCATACATACACAAGTACATTCGTGCATACATACATCCTTACACACATCTTTCCACTCATCCATCCATACATCCACACATTCATCCGTACAAACATCTATAGACACATCCATACAAGCATACATTCATGCACCCATACATCTGTACATCAATACATCCATTCATCCATATATCCTTCCAACTACACATACATCCA
>NW_016981011.1:0-583 GCF_001483705.2 Eufriesea mexicana | reverse complement strand
CTAGATTAGGTTTGGTTTGATTAGGGCTGCTTTGACTTTTGTTCTATACACTGTATTCGGGCGTTATTTGCTCTTTGCACTGCTCTGATAGGTTCTGCTTGTCACTGAGGAGGCCAGCAGTTTCGGTCCTGGCACACTCTACTTTTTTGAGATACGTTACGGGTCGTTTGGTGAAGTTTGGTAAACTTTTGTTACGTTGGCTTTGACTTTTGTGCTATATACTGCTACTCGGACGTATCCAGCTTTCTACACTACTCTGCTGTACACTGCTTAGCACTCGTGAGGCCAAAAATAGCGGCCGCGACACGTAATGCTGGGTTATGTTACGTCGGCTTATGTTACATTTTGTTAGGTTAGGATTGGTAGCGTTGAATTTTGTGCTATACGCTACCATTCTGCGGCTTTCTGCTCTCTTCATTGCTCTAATATGCTCTGCTTGTCTCTGGGGAGTACAGCAATGCCAGATTCGGCACCGTACGTTGTGTCATGCTACGTTCGCTTGGGTTGGGTGAGGACAGGCTGGGTTAGGTTATCTTCCACACTTGGGCTATACACCGGAATGCGGTGGACTAATGTGCTCTGC
>NW_016981010.1:0-624 GCF_001483705.2 Eufriesea mexicana | reverse complement strand
TATGATAGAAAATTTACGTTTGGTTATGTTAGGTGAGCTTAGCTTGGGTTAGATTAGGTTAGGTTTGGTTAGGATGAGCTAGGTTAGGTAGGTCAGTTCAGGTCAAGTCAGGTCAGATCAGGCCAGGTCAGTTCGGGTCAGATCGGGTCAGGTCATGACGGGTCAGTTCCGTTCAGGTCAGGTCAGGCCAGGTCAGGTCAGGCCTGGCCAGGACAGGTAAGGTCACGACAGGTAAGGTCAGTTCAAGTCCTGGCAGGCTAGGACATTCCGTGTGGTGTCGGGTGAAGTCAGGTGAGGTCAGCTGAGGTGAGGTGAGTTGTGTCAGGTCATGACGTGTCAGTTCCGGTCACGTCATGTCAGGTCAGGCCATTCCAGGTCGGGTCAGGTGATGTCAGGTCCGGTCGGGGCATGTCAGGTAAATGTCAGGTCAGTTCAGCTAATATCAGGGCCGGTCAGGCCAGGTCAGGTCAGGTTAGGTCAGGGCAGGTCAGGTCAGGCCAGGATAGGTCAGGTCAGTTCAGGCCAGGTAAGGTCAGGTCAAGTCAGGTCAGGTCAGGACATGTCAGGTCAGGTCAGGTTAGGTTATGTTAGGTTAGGGTAGGTTAGGTTGTCTTACGATAGGTT
>NW_016981009.1:0-883 GCF_001483705.2 Eufriesea mexicana | reverse complement strand
GACTCACCAGAGCCAAGCAGAACATATTAGAGGAGAGTAGGGCGCAGAAATCCGCAGAATCGCCATGTACGGCAAAAAAGTCGGAGATATCCAAACCAGACCCAAACATAACTTAACCGAACGTAGCCAAACTCAATGTAGCGTGCTACAACCGCTATTGCTGGTCTCCCCAGAGTCGAGCAGAGTATAGTAGAGCAACGAAGGGCGGAGGGATTCGCCGAATGGCAGTGTATAACACAAAAGTCAAGGTTATGCTATCCTAACCCAACAAAACGTAACACGACCAAGCGAACCTAACGCAACCTAACGTGCCTGCACCATTATTCCTGAACTCCCAGAGTAAAGCAGAAGCTAGTAGAGCAATTCAGGGCGCAGTTATCCACCGAATAGCAGTGAGTAGCACAAAAGTCAAAGTTATGCTATCCTAGCCCAACCAAACGAAACATAACCATACGAACCAAATACAACCTATCGTGCCTAAACCACAATTGACAACATCCACAGAGCATAGTAGAGCATATAACAGCACAGAAGAGCGCGGAAATCCATCAAATCGCAGTGTATAGCACAATAGTTGAAGCCATCACTTCCTAACCTAGGAATTGGTAATATAGCCCAACGTAACATAACTCAAAGTGATGTGCCGCGACCACCATTGCTGGCCTCCCCAGATTCTAGCAGAGTATAGTAGAGTAACGTAGTGCGTAGAAGTCCACCGAATAGCAGTGCATAGCACAAGAGTCAAAGCTATCCTATTCTAATCTAACCAAACGTAACATTAGCGGTCGTAACGGAACCCAACCTGACGTGCAGCCACCGCTATTGCTGGCCTCACCTGAGCTAAGCACAGTATAGCAGTGCAATGTAGAACGCAGAAAACGTT
>NW_016981008.1:0-781 GCF_001483705.2 Eufriesea mexicana | reverse complement strand
CAGCTGTTAATATCTCGAGCTGCAATGGAACTCTCTATTGTCATTCTAGGATCGCTATATGATCTACGTCATCATTGTGGAGGAATTTTCAACGGCTACAGTGCTTTGTCGACGAATGTACACAGTACAATACTGATAATTGTAAATATCTCTAGCCATAACCGGACAATACATTGATCATTCAGGAATTGCTGTTGCATTCAAATTGTTAGTGAACAAATTAGTCCAGCGGCCGAGGTACTGCGATGATGGCTTTACTCAGTACTGTTCCGTCACATGCAAATTCCTCAAACTATAACGGGTCCCACTTTTATCATTCTAGAATTGATATAGGACCTAACTCAGCATTCAGCATCAGCGATACAGTGCACTGCTCATGGATGTACAAAGTACCGCACTGTCAATTGTAAATATGTCTAGCCACAACCGTACCATATATTGACTAACCCAGAATTGTTGCTAATTTCAAATTATGAGTGAAGAATCTTGTCCAACGGCTGATATACCGATATGATGGCTGTACTGTGAACCGTTTCCACAAATGTTATTGCCTCGAGCCGTAACTGAACTCTCCTTTGTCATTCTAGAATTACCATAGAACACGTGTCATCATTTAACATGTTAATCCGACGGATACGCTGATCTATTTGCAGACGTACCAGATACCGTACTGTGAATTTTTAGTATCTCTAGCAATATCTGATGTATACATTGGTTGGTCCAGAACCGCTGCGGAATTTAAATCATCAGCGGACAGATTAATCCATCGGCTGCAGCACTG
>NW_016981007.1:0-546 GCF_001483705.2 Eufriesea mexicana | reverse complement strand
TTGATACCTCCTAAACAGGAACAGTGAAGGAATATTAATTGCAGTTTATATTTCTTCCTATAAGTTTTACGTGTTTATGTGATAACATAGGTATTAAAAAATAGATCAACTTGATTTTGTTTCTTGAAAATGTAAAGGCTACTTGCATACTTTCATACATTGAAATCTGAATCTGACAGCAAAAACTGCTAATCGTTTCAGATTTGTGAAATAAATAAATGAATTATAGACAATTATATGTATATAATCGGTAAATACGAGCTTCCATAATTGGTGTGGGGAGAGCGCTGTGTACATATATAGAGATTTTTGGCAATAAGTCAGTACTGAGTCCTCAGTCCTCGTTAATTGAGTCAGTTACGTTAGTTGCGAATAGATCAAAGTATATAGAGCGTTTGTACAATAAGAACCAAATTGTTAATAATAAGGTGTTAATCCTTTGCACTCGGCGACTTTTGGCTAGAGAAGAGTAAAAATTCAAAGATTCTCTACTAAAAAGCTAACGATACCTTTTTGAGCAGTAAATAAGGAATTGTATAATAATAG
>NW_016981006.1:0-1091 GCF_001483705.2 Eufriesea mexicana | reverse complement strand
ATGTTTTGTTACGTTAGGAGAGGGTATCTTCGTCTTTTGTGCTATACGCAGCTATTCGGTGGACTTCTGCCCACTAAATGACTGTACTATACCCTGCTCGACACTCGGGAAACCAGCAAGTGAGGCAGTGGCGCGTTAGTTTGGGTTAGGTTACATTTGGTTAGGTTAGGTTAGGATAAGTTGTGTTAGGATCGCTTCGACTTTCGTGCTATACGCGGTGGATCCCTGCCCTCCACTCTGCTCCTCCCTAATCTGCTCGGCCCTGTGGATGCCAGCAATGGTGTTCGCGGCACGATACGTTCAGTTTGCGGTGTCAGGTTAGGATATGCTAGTATGGGTTAGGTTTGGGTATCTATGACTTTCCTGCTGTACAAGACGATTCCATGGATTTCAACGCTCTACTGTCCTCTAATATGTTCTGCTTGGCCCTGGGGTGGCCATCAATAGCGTTGGCGGCGCGTTAGGTAGGGGATCAGTTACGTTTGGCTATGGCACGTCTTATTAGGTTAGGATAGGGAAACTTTGACTTCTGCGCTCTAGACTGCTATTCGGTGGATTTCGACGCTCCGCCGTGATGCGGTATTTTCAGCCTGAATCTAGGAAGGACAGCTATAGTGGTCTTGGCACGCTACGCTCAGTTAGGCAGGGCTTGGTATTGTTAGGTTAGGTCTGGTTAGGTAAGGGTATCGTTGACTTTTCTGTTATACACCGAAATGCCGCAGATATCTGTGATCTACAATGCTGTAGCGTATCCTGCTTGGCTCTGGGGAGGCGAGTAATAGTGGTGCAGTGCGGTTAGGTGGAGTTGTGTTATGATCTGTTTTATTAGGTTGGGTTAGGTGTGGTCAGGGTACTCTCGAATTTCGTGCTGTTCACTGCAATATGTTCGATCTCCACGCTCTACTGTGCACTAGCATATTCTGCTTGTTGTGCTGTTCACTGCAATATGCTCGATCTCCACGCTCTACTGTGCACTAGCATATTCTGCTTGGCCCTGTGGTGGCCGGCAACTGTGGACCCGGCACTTAAGGGTGAGTTAGGTTACCTTTGGTTATGTTCCGTTTGGTTATGTTAGGAAAGTTTGGATCTGT
>NW_016981005.1:0-505 GCF_001483705.2 Eufriesea mexicana | reverse complement strand
TCAATAAAGTTGAATTTTCCTGCCGTATTCTATAGCATTGCGACGGCTATAGCACGCCAATTGTATTCTTCCTACTTATTTATGAAAGAAAAATAGCTCACCATGATATTACTCGAAAATTTCAGTAAATTTAAATTTTCCAACCACATTCAGTATCACTTCAATGCCTACAGCACGCCAATAGAATCATTCCTCCTTAGTTATGTAAGAAAGTTAACTCACCACGATATTATTCGAAAATGGCAACAAAATTGTATTTTCCAGCCACAAACTATATTATTGCAATGGCTATAGCACTCAAAAAGCATCTTTCCTCCTTACTTATGCAATGAAGTCAGCTCACCACGATATTAGTTGAAAATGTCAACAAAATTGTATTTTCCAGCCGCAAACTATATCATTGCATTCGCTATAGCACTCAAAAAGCATCTTTCCTCCTTAGTTACTCAAGGAAGTTAGCTCACCACGATATTAGTCGAAAATGTCCACAAAATTGAACTTCCCA
>NW_016981004.1:0-528 GCF_001483705.2 Eufriesea mexicana | reverse complement strand
TTCTGGCCTTCCCAGAGCCAAGCAGGACATGCCAGAGCACGGTAGAGCGCCGAAATCCACCGAACAGCAGTGTAGAGAACAAAAGTTAAAGCTATGCTGACCAAAGCTTGCCGAAACCATCCTAACCAAGCGTAACCTGACTCAACATAACAAGCCCAGACCATTATTGCAGGTCAGAGGCAAGCAGGGCATACTAGAGCAAAGCATATCGCAGAAATCCACCGAACAGCAACATATGCCATGTAAGTCGTAGCTATCCAAACCTAACCCATACTCGGAACGAAACCAAACGTAGCCTAACCCAAACTAACGGCGGAGAGCACTATTTCTGGCCTTCCCAGAGCCAAGCAGAATATTCAAGAACACAGTAGAGCGCACTAATCCACCGCATTGCAGTGTGTGACGGAAAAGTCAATGCTGTCCTATCCTATACTGTCCAAACATAACATAAATGAATATTACCTTACTCAACTTATCGCGCCACGACCGCCACTGCAGGCCTTGCGAGAGCCAAGCTGAGCCTAGCAG
>NW_016981003.1:0-309 GCF_001483705.2 Eufriesea mexicana | reverse complement strand
TACTTGCCAGAGAATAGGTCTATTCGATATCTATAACTTGTTATAGCTTGGTGTGTAGATCGCCTAACGCCTTCAATCCAATGCCAAGTACAGCCACCTACTTGTCAGAGAATAGCCGTATACAAAATCAATAACCTTCTACAGCTTGGTGAATAGATCGCCTAACGCCTTCAATCCAATGGCAAATACAGCCACCTACTTGCCAGAGAATGAGTCTATTCAAAATCTATAAGCTGCCACAGCTTCGCGATTAGATCGGCTAACGCCTTCAATCCAATGGCAAGTACAGCAATCTACTTGCCAGAGAAT
>NW_016981002.1:333-533 GCF_001483705.2 Eufriesea mexicana | reverse complement strand
CTATAACCTGTTATAACACTGTGAATAGGACGCTTAACGCCTCCAATCCAATGGCAAGTAAAGACACCTACTTGCCAGAGAATAGGTATATTCAAAATCTATAATTTGTTATAGCTTGATTAATAGGTCGCCTAACGTCTGCAACCACTCGCAAGTACAGCCATCTACTTGCCAGAGAATAGGTGTATTCAAGGTCTATA
>NW_016981002.1:0-204 GCF_001483705.2 Eufriesea mexicana | reverse complement strand
CTTCAATCCAATGGCAAGTACAGCCATCTACTTGCCAGAGAATAGGTCTATTCAAAATCAATAAGATGTCACAGCTTGGCGATTAGATCGCCTAACGCCTACAATCAAATGGCAAGTGCAGCCATCAAGTTGCCAGAGAACAGGTCTATTCATAATCTATAACCTGTTATAACACAGTGAATAGGACGCTTAACGCCTTCAATC
>NW_016981001.1:0-627 GCF_001483705.2 Eufriesea mexicana | reverse complement strand
GGTTGGCCGGATATACGGATGGCTGGATGTATGGACGTATGGATGTATGGATGTACGTATGTACGGATGTACGTATGTATGTATGTATCGATGTCTGGTTGTATGGATGTATGGATGTACGAATGTATGGATGTACGGATGAATGGATGTACGGATGTATATGTGCATGTATGTATGGATGTATGGATGTATGGGTGTATGGGTGGATGAATGTATGGATGGATGTATGTGTATTCGGCAGGATATATGGATGGATGTATGTACTGATATACAGATGTATGGATGTATGAATGTATGCTTGTATGGATGTATGTATGGATGTTTGTATGGATGTTTATATGGATGTAAGTATGTATGTATGGATGGATGTACCTAAGGGTGTGAGTGTGGATGTATGTATGGACGAATGTAACTGTGTATTTATGGATATATTTATTGATGTGTGTATGGATGTATGGATGGACGTATGTATGGATGGATGTATTTATGGATGGATGAGTGAATGGATGGATGTATGGATGGATGAGTGGGTGATTGGATGGATGCAATTATTTATGGATTTAGGTATGGATGGATGGATATATGGATGGATGTATGATTGGGTGGATAGATGTCTGGGTGCGTGGA
>NW_016981000.1:0-1010 GCF_001483705.2 Eufriesea mexicana | reverse complement strand
GTGGTCATGGCACGATACGCTGTGATAGGCTACGTTTGGTAGTGTTTCAATTGATGAGATCTGGAGAGGATAGATTTTGCTGTTGTGCTGTACACTGCTGTTCGCTGGATCTCTGCGCTTTCTGCGCTCTTCATTACTCTGCTGCTCTCTACTCGACCCCTGCGAAGCAATAAATTGCGGTCGTGGCACTACAGGCTCTTTTGGTTAGGTTAGGTTGCTTTACGTTTGATTAGGATGGCTTTCCCCTTTGGGTTATACACTGCTTTTCGGTGGATTTCTGCGCTCTACTGTGCTCTAATATGTTCTGTATAGCGCTTGGGAGGCCAGCAATAGAGGGGTCGTCCAGTTACGTTTAGTAATTCTACCCTTGGTAGGGTCAGGTTATGTCAGGTTAGGTTAGTATATCAACGACTTTTGTGCTATACAATGCGAATTGGTGGATTTCTAAGCTCTGCTTTGCTCTGGTATATCCTGCATGGCTCCGTGAAGCCAGCAGTAGTAGTCTCTGCTCATTAGGTTGTGCTATGCTACGTTCGGTTAAGTTAAGTTCTGTGATATTAGGATTGGACAGCTTGGAATTCTGTGCTGTGTACTGCTGTCCGCGGATTTCTGCGCTCACCAGTGATCTAACATTCTCTGCTTCGACTTGGGGAGGTCAGCAATAGTAGCCGCGGCATGCTAGTTTAGGATAGGTTACTTTCGGTTAGGTCAGGTTAGGCTAAGTTTAGACAGGTTTACCCAGACTTTCGTGCCATACACTGCTCTCCGGACTGTATCTACGCTCCACTGCGCCCTCCTTTTTCCGCTTAGCCCTGAGAATTCCAGCAGTATTGGTCTCGGCACGTAAGGTTATGTTACGATACGTATGGTCGGTTTAGTTTAGTCTATGTTCGGTAAGTGTAGCTTTTGCGTTCGTGCCATACACTGTTTTCGGGTGGACCTCTGCACTCAACAGAGCCCCACTATATTCTGCTCGGCTCTGAGGGGGCCACCAAGAGTGGTCGCGGCAC
>NW_016980999.1:0-1163 GCF_001483705.2 Eufriesea mexicana | reverse complement strand
ATTACCATACGTAGCATGACACAACCAAACATGTCGAGTTGACCGTTGCAGGCCTCCCCAGAGACAAGGAAAATATAGTGGAGCCCAGTAGAGTGCAGAAATCCAACGAAAGGCAGTGTATAGTACGGAAGTCGAACATATCCTAATCCAAATGAAACGTAACCGAGCGTAACATAACTCAAACTAACGTACCGAGACCACTATTGCTGGCATCCCCGGAGTCGCGCGGAGTATAGTAGGGCAAGGTGGAGCGCAGAAAATCTCCGAATAGCACCTTGTGGCACAAATGTCAAAGCCATCGCAACCTAACCTAGCCAAACGTACCATGACCGAAAGTAACATAACTCTATCCATCGTGCCGCGACCACTATTGCTATCCCACCCAGGACCCAGCAGAATACAGTTGAGAACAGTGAAGAACAGGAATCCATAGGATCGCAGTCTATGGCAGAAAGGTCAAAGCTATCCTAACCGAACTTGACGTAACCTATCCTAACCGCGCGTAACCCTACTCAATCTAACGTGCCGAGACCGCTATTGCTGCCCTCCCTAGGGCCAAGCACAAGATATTATGGCAGAGTAGACGATAGTATTCCACAGAAAGGCAGTGTATTGCACAAACGCCAAGGCTATCTGGTCCTAACCTAGCCAAACGTAACGAAGCCGAGCGTAACATAGCTGAACCTAACGTGCCGCGACCACTATTGCTGGCCTCGTCAGGGCGAAGCAGAATATACTAGAGTACTGTAGACCGAAAGAATCCACCGAAAAACAGTGTATAGTGCGAAAGTCAGAGCCACTCTAGCCGAACCTTGCATAACGAAACGTTTCCGAACGTAACATAACACAACCTAACTTGCCGAGGCCACGACTGCTGGCCTCCCCAGAGCCGAGCAGAGCATATGAGTACAATGTAGTGCGCAAAAACCCACCGAATAGCAGTGTACATCACAAAGGTCAAAGCTATCCTATCCTAACGTAACCAATTGTAACATAGCCAAACGTGACGTAACACAATCCAAAGTACCGCGACAGCTTTTGCTGGTCTCCACATGGTCAAGCAGAACATATTACAGGAGAGTGGAGCACAGAAATACATGGAATGGCAGTGTACAGCAGAAGGGTCATAGGTATCCAGCCTAGCATAAACTAACATAACCTAA
>NW_016980998.1:560-1840 GCF_001483705.2 Eufriesea mexicana | reverse complement strand
CGATATTAGTCGAAAATGTCAATAAAATTGAATCTGCCAGGCACATTCAATATCATTGCAATGCTTGTACCAAGCCAAACGAATATTTCCTCCTTATTTATGCTTGAAAGGTAGAGCACCACAATATTATTCGAAAATGTCAATAGAATTGAAGTTTCCGGCCAGATTCTATAGGATTGCAATGGTTATAGCTTGCCAATATAATCTTTCCTCCTTGTTTATGCAAGAAAGTTGGCTCACTGCGATATTAGTCGAAAATGTCAGGAAAATTGAATTTTCCAGCCATATTCCGCAGCATTGCATTGGAAAGAGCACTACGAACGTATCTTTCGTTCTTACCTACGCAAGGAAGTTAGCTCACCACGAAATTAGTCGAAAATGTGAATAAAATTGAATTTTCCAGGAAGATTGTTTAGCATTGCAATGCCTACAGCGCGCCAATAGAATCTTTCCTCCTTATTTATGCAAGATAGTTAGCTCACCACGAAATTAGTCGAAAATGTGAATAAAATTGAATTTTCCAGGACGATTGCTTAGCATTGCAGTGCCTACAGCACACCAAGATAATCTTTCCTCTTTATTTATGCAAGATAGTTAGCTTTCCAGGATATTTGTCAAAAATGTCAATAAAATTGAATTTTCCAGCAGGATTCTTCTGCTTTGCAATGGCCATAACAATCCAGAAGACTCTTTCCACCATACTTAGCGAAGGATGTAAGCTCACCGCGATATTAGTAAAAATTGTCAATAAAATTGAATTTTCAAGGACGATTCTACAGCACTGCAATGTCTACAGCACGCCAGTAGAATCTCTCCTCCTTATTTATGCAAGAAAGGTATCGCACCACAATATTATTCGAAAATGTCAATAAAATTGAATTTTCAAGGACGATTCTACAGCACTGCAATGTCTACAGCACGCCAGTAGAATCTCTCCTCCTTATTTATGCAAGAAAGGTATCGCACCACAATATTATTCGAAAATGTCAATAAAATTGATTTTTCCTGCCAGATTCGGTAGCATTGCAATGGTTATTGTTTGCCAATAGAATCTTTCCTCCTTATTTATGCAAGGAAGTTGACTCACCCCGATATAAGTCGAAAATGTCAATAAAATTGAACTTTCCAGCCAGATTCTGTACCATTGCAATGGCTATTGCACTCCGAACGGATCTTTCCTCCTTACCTAAGCAAGAAAGTTAGCTCACCACGGAATTATTCGAAAATCTCAATAAAATTGAATTTTCCAGTAAGATTCTTTGGCCTTGCAATGGCCATAG
>NW_016980998.1:0-254 GCF_001483705.2 Eufriesea mexicana | reverse complement strand
TCACCGCGATATAAGTCGAAAATGTCAATGGAATTGAACTTTCCAGGCAGATTCTGTGCCATTTCGATGGCTATAGCAAGCCAATAGAATCTTTCATTCTTATTTATGCAAGAAAGTTAGCTCACCACGATATTAATCGAAAATATCAATAAAATGGAATTTTCCAACCAGATTCTATAACATTGCAATGTTTATAGTTTGCCAATATAATCTTTCCTCCTTGTTTACGCAAGAAAGTTAGCTCACCACGATAT
>NW_016980997.1:266-1265 GCF_001483705.2 Eufriesea mexicana | reverse complement strand
AAAGTCAGAGCACAGTAGGGCGCAGATATCTGCCGAATTGAAGTTTGAAGCAAAAAAGTCATACCAAACCTAACCTAACCTATCCTAACATAACCTGTCCTAACCTAACTAAACCAAACGGGACATAACGAAATCTAACGTGCCCATACCACTATTGTAGGCCATCGATGCAAGACATATTAGACGAAGGTAGCGCGCAGAATTCCGTAGACCAGGCAGTGTAGAGAACAAAAGCAAAAGATGACCTAAGCTAGCCTGCCCTATGCTAACCTAACCAAACATAGCATGACTCACCGTAACGTGCCGGGACTACCATTGCTGGCCTCCCAAGTGCCGACCAGAAAATAATAGGGCAATGCAGAGCGCAGAAATACACAGGATAGCAGTGTATAGCATAAAAGTCAAAGCTATCATGTCCTAATGCAGTCAAGCATAACATAACCATACGTAATCGAACTCTACCTACTGTGCCGGGGCAACTACTGCTGGCCTCCCCAGAGCCAAGCAGAACATACTAGAGCAGAGTAGAGCGCAGAAATCCACCGAATAGCTGTGCATAGCACAAAAGTCAAAGCTACCATCTACGAACATAACCAAACGTATCCTAACTCAACCTAATCAGCAGCGGCCAACATTGCTGGCCTTCCCAGTGTCGTGCAGAGTATAGTAGAGCGCAGCACAGCTCAGAAATCTACCGATTAACAGTCTACACGAGGTAAGGCATAGCTATCCGAGCATAAACCAAACAAACATAACATAACAAATCGCTACATATCTAAACATAACCTGCCGAGGCCACAATTGCTGGGATTTCCAGAGTCAAGCTCGACCTATTAGAGCAAAGTAGGGCACAAATATCCGCCGAACAGCGCTACTCAGCACATAGAACAAAGCTATGATCTCCGTGCGTAACCAATCGAAACATAACCAAACGTAACCTAACTCAACCTAACTTGCTGCGGCCAATATTTCCGTCCTCCCCAGGCTAAGTCAGAGCAC
>NW_016980997.1:0-238 GCF_001483705.2 Eufriesea mexicana | reverse complement strand
GAATGCCACGAATTTCTGCGTGTAGCACAAAAGTCAAACCGATCCTAGAATATCCTAGCCAAACATAAAATAACCAAACGTAACATAAATTAACCTAACGTCCCTATACCACTGTTGCTGGCTACCACAGATCCAGGCAGAGTATATTTGACCGCAGTAGAGCGCAGGAATCCGCTGGACAACAGTGTATAGCGCAAAAGTCGGAGCCATCACAACCAGACCTAGCCAAACATAGCCT
>NW_016980996.1:0-558 GCF_001483705.2 Eufriesea mexicana | reverse complement strand
CTGCTTAGACCCGGCAATGAAGCTGGGGAAAGAAAACGCCTCAACGATAATGGACAGCTTCGTGGGTATGCGTAAGCTCGTTGAGGCCCTCACGTTGAGGATCTGTTTCCTCTGCGGCAAGCTGGAAGTAGGCTTGCATCAACAGATGCATCGAAGACGGCACTATCTGGCGCCGTCAATAAGAGCTTGTAGGCGACAAGGCGCCTAGAATCGGCCGCTAAAAAGGCTGCATGGAACGGACGGGTAACATACGACGACAGGGTGGAAATTACCAGCAGGGCCGTCCCTGAGACGGCGGTGAAGCCACCAAGGAACGTGGTAATAATCACGCCGGACAAAGAGGTAGCCGAAATCCAGACCAGTGAAGAAGCTCGGGAGGCCGTGTTCACTCTGGTGAACCCCAAGAGAAAGGGTATCCAGGTGAGGTCGGTCCGCCGCGCACAGCGAAACGGCATCGTGGCAGAAACAACCACTCCAGGAGGACTCAGGGCTTTTACAGAAGGTGCGAAGCTCAGGAACATGGGGCTGAAAGCTAGAACGCCCACACAAGGAATGCCC
>NW_016980995.1:0-1603 GCF_001483705.2 Eufriesea mexicana | reverse complement strand
GACTAATATCGTGGTGGGCAAACCCACTTGTGTAAATAAGGAGGAAAGATACCATAGGCATGCAATAGCCATTGCAATTCTATATAATCTGCGTGCAAAATTCTATTTTATTCACATTTTCGACTAATAACGTGGTGAGCTAACTTTCCTGCATAAATAAGGAAGAAATATACTATTGGCGTGCTATAGCCATTGCAATGCTATAGAGTCTGTCTGGAAAGGCCAATTTTATTGACGTTTTCGACTAATATCGTGGTGGGCGAACTTTCTTGCATAAATAAGGAGGAAATGTTCTACTGGCTTTATATAGTCATTGCATTCCTACAGAATCTGTCTGGAAAATACAATTTTATTGACATTTTCGACTAATATCGTGGTGCGCAAACCCACTTGAGTAAATAAGGAGGAAAGATACAATAGGCATGCTATAGCCATTGTAATTCCATACAATCTGCGTGCAGAATTCGATTTTATTGACATTTTCGACTACTATCGTGGTGAGCTAACTTTCCTGCATAAATAAGGAGGAAAGATTCTACTGGCGTAATATAGTCTTTGCATTCCTATAGAATCTGGATGGAAAATTCGATTTCATTGAAGTTTTCGACTAATATTGTGTTGACCCATCTTTCTTCGATATGTAAGGAGGAAAGATTCTACTGGCGCGCTATAGTCATTGCGATGATACAGAATCTGACACGATACCTCGGTTTTATGGACATTTTCTCCTAATATCGCGATGAGCTTACTTTCTTGCATGAATAAGGAGTAAAGATTCTATTGGCATGCTATAGCCATTACTATTCTATAGAATCTGCGAGCAAAATTCGATTTTATTGACATTTTCGACTAATACCGTGGAGAGCTAACTTCCTTGCATAGATAAGGAAGAAATATACTATTGGTGTGCTATTGTCATAGCGATGCTATAGAATCAGCCTGGAAAATTCAATTTTAATGACATTTTCGGCTAATATCGTGGTGACCAAACTTTCTTGCATAAATAAGGAGGGAGCATTCTATGGGCGCGCTATTGCGATTGCAATGCAATAAAATCTGTCTGGAAAATACAATTTTATTGACATTTTCGACTAATATCGTGGTGACCTTACTTTCTTGCATATATCAGGAGGAAAGATTCTACTGGCGTGCAATAGCCATTGAAATGCTATAGAAACTGCCTGGAAAATTGAATTCTGTTGGCATTTTCTGCTAATATCGTGGTGACCTAACTTTCTTGCATAAATAAGTAGGAAAGACTATATTGGCGGGCTATAGCCGTTGCAATGCTAACGAATCTGGATGGAAAATACATTTTTATGGACATTATCGAATAATATCGTGGTGAGCTACCTTTCTTGCATAACTATGGAGGAAAGATTCTATTGGCGTGTTATAGCCATTGCAATGCTATAGAATCTGGCTGGAGAATTCAGTTTTATTGACATTTGCGGCTAATATCGCGGTGACCTAACTTTCTTGCATATATTAGGAGGAAAGATTCTACTGGCGTGCTGCAGCCATTGCAATTCTATAGAAACTGTCTGGAAAATTCAATTTTATTCCCATTTTGGACTAATATCGTGGTGAGCTCACTTTCTTG
>NW_016980994.1:0-950 GCF_001483705.2 Eufriesea mexicana | reverse complement strand
CCAACATTGATGGCCTTGCCAGAGCCCATCTCAAAATATTAGAGCACTGTAGGTGGCAGAAATTCACCGAATAGCAGTGTACAGCACAAAAGATAAAGCGATCCTTTCCAAACTTAGCCTGACAATCCTAACCGATCCTAACCTGTAACCTTGCATATCATAACGAGCCGCGGCCACTATTTCTGGCCTTCCCAGAGCCAAGCTGAAAACATTAGAGCACTGTAGGGCGCAGGAATACAAATAATAGAGGTCTATGGCACTAACGTCATATCTATCCTCTCCTAACGTAACCAAACGTAACGTAACCGAAAGTAACCTAATTAAATCTAAAGTGCAGCGACCACTACCGCTTGCCAACCTAGTGTCAGGTGGAAGACATTAGTGAAAAGTGGAATACAGAAATCCATAGAATCGCAGTGTATATCGGAGAAGGCAAAACTACCCAGACCTAACCCAAATCAAAACAACATAGCCAATCGTATCATAAATCAATATCACGTGTTCACACAACTATTGTTGCCTTCCCCTGAGCCAAGCAGGACATACAAGAGCAGAGCAGGCAGCAAGAACCCATTGAATAGCGATGTGCAGCACAAAAGTTAAAGCTATCTGACCAAGCTGAGCATGAACCAACCAAACAAATCGTAACCTGGCCCATCATATCGTACCGTGACGTCTACTGCTGGCCCTGCCAGTACCAAGCTGAAAATATTAGAGTACTGTTGGGCTCCGAAATCCGCCTAATCGCAGGCCTTACCACTAAAGTCAAAGCTAGCTTCTCCTAACCTAACGAATCGTTACATAAACGAACATGTCCTAATTTACACTAACGTGCCGCGACTACGATGACTGACCTTCCCAGAGCTAAGCAGGACACTCTAGAGCGAAGTAGAGTCCAGAAATTCACCCACTGGCAGTGTACAGCTCAAAAGTTAAAGCTATACTGCCAA
>NW_016980993.1:0-716 GCF_001483705.2 Eufriesea mexicana | reverse complement strand
TATTGTGGTGTGCTAACCTGTCAGCTTAAATAAGGAGGAAAGATTCTATTGGTTTGCTACAGCCATTGCATTGCTATAGAATCAGACTGGAACGTTCAATTTTATTAACATTTTCAACTAATATCGTGGTGTGAAAGCTTTTATGTATAAATGGGAAGGAAAGGTTCTATAGGTCTCATATAGCCATTGCAATGCAATAGAAACTGACGGAAAGGTTCAATTATATTGACTTTTTCGACTAATGTCGTGGTGAGCATGGTTTTCCGCATAAACAAGAAGGAAAGATTTTATTCGTTTGTTATAGCCATTGCATTGCAATAGAAACTTATAGAATCTGGCTGAAAAGTTCAATTTTATTCTCATTTTCGACTAATATCGTGGTGAGCATGTTTTTCTGTATGAATAAGGAGGGAAGATTTTAATGGTTTGCTATAGCCAATGCATTGCAATAGAATCTTAATGATAAGTCAATTTTATTGACATTTTCGTCTAATATTGTGGTGAGCAAACCTTCCTACGTAAATAAGGGGAATGATTCTATTGGCTGTCATAGCTATTGAATTGCAAGGGAATATGAATGAAAAGTTCAATTTTATTGACATTCGCGACTAATATCGTATCCAGCAAATATTTCTGTATAAATGCGATGGAAAGATTCTATTGGTTTGATATAGCCATTGCATTGCAATAGCATCTGGCTGAAAAGTTCAATTTTA
>NW_016980992.1:0-822 GCF_001483705.2 Eufriesea mexicana | reverse complement strand
TATGTAGAATATATTGCTCACCACGATATTAGTCGAAAATGTCAATAAACTTGTACTTTTCAGGCAGATTCTATTGTAACGCAATGGCTATGGCAAACCAATAGACTCTTTCCTCCTTATTTACACGGGTAATTTGCTCACCCTGGAAATTTGCTCACCACGATATTAGTCGAAAATGACAATATAATTGAACTTTTCAATCACATTCTATTGCAATGCATTGGCTATAACAAACCGATAGCATCTTTCCTCCTTATTTAGGCAGAATGGTTTGCTCGCCACAATATTAGACGAAAATGTCAATAATATTGACCCTTTCAGGCAGATTCTATTCCAATGCAATGGCTATATGATACCAATAGGATCTTTCCTGCTTATTTATGTAGAACATCTTGCTCACCACGATACAAGTCGAAAATGTCAATAAATTTGAACTTTTCAGACTTATTCTACTGCAATGCAATGGCTATAGTAAACCAATTCGATCTATCCTCCTTATTTATGCGGAAAATGTTTCTCACAACGGTATTATTCGAAAATGTCAATTGAATTGAACTTTTCAGTCAGATTCTGTTGCAATGCAATGGCTATTGCAAACCAATAGAATCTTTCCTCCATATTTACACAGGGAATTTGCTCACCACAATATTAGTCGAAAATGACAATAGAATTGTACTTTTCAATCAGATTCTATTGCAATCCATTGGCTATAACAAACCAAAAGCATCTTTCCTCCTTATTTAGGCAGAAAGGTTTGCGCGCCACGATATTAGACGAAAATGTCAATAAAATTGACCCTTGCAGGCAGATTCTATTCCAAAG
>NW_016980991.1:0-277 GCF_001483705.2 Eufriesea mexicana | reverse complement strand
ATGCATATATCCACCGCCTTGCAGTGAAGAGCACAGAAGTCGTAGATATAGTAACATAAACTGCCCTAACCAAACCAAGCCAAGCATGGCCTATCCCAATGTAACGTGCCGCGGCCACTGCTCCTCGACACCCCATAGCCTAGCAAAATATAGTAGAGTGCAGTAGGTCAAAGAAGTCCGTATAATAACAGTGTATATCACGTAAGTCAAAGCGATCCTGCCCAAACGTAACCCAATGTAACCTAGTCGAACGTAACCTATCTCAACTTAACGTGCC
>NW_016980990.1:0-713 GCF_001483705.2 Eufriesea mexicana | reverse complement strand
TGTTAGTGGTGGATGAAATTTTAATAACAGCAAGAACAATTCTTTGTTTAATTAGAAAGATTATAAAACACAAATGTAACATTCAAATATAATTAATTTTATACAATTACTCTATCACGCGACTTCTCGCTATTATAACTCAATTGCAACTAACGTATCCCAAATCACTCTCTTTTTTTCTTTCTTCTTCATACATTACATTGACATACAATTTACACACACCTCAATCATTACACGCATACACATTTATCATAATAACCTGAATTCATTAGATATTTCCATCCCATGCATACTTGTTTCAATCATTCGAACACATATATACTTAAAAATCTATGTAACCACTACCACAAATGTAACGGTGTGCAAAATTTCGAAATCAAATAATTCCATGTATTAATTATTATACGATTTCTCATTTACTGCTCAAAGAAGTATCAACTTTATACCAGAAAATCTTTGAATATTCCCACTCTTCTTTAGCCAAAAAATCGTCGAGTGCAAAGAGTTTTTGGCTCGAGTGCAAAAATTGGAGTGCAAAGATCTGGAATTAGAGATTACCATACGTCGTCTAAAATTTTCTGCTTCCTTTTGCACTAGAGAGGCGCCATTCAGTCGCCATTTGATAAAATTTCGAAGATAGATAGCAATTAATATGTTAAATTTAAGATAATGTAACGGTGTGCAAAATTTCGAAATCAAATAATTCCATGTAT
>NW_016980989.1:0-510 GCF_001483705.2 Eufriesea mexicana | reverse complement strand
TGGTGAGCTAACCTTCTTCCATAAACAGGGAGGAAAGATTATATTTGCAAGCTATAACAATTGAAATGCTATAGAATCCGGCTGGAATGTTCAATTTTATTGACATTTTCGACTAATATTATGGTGAGCTAAGATTCTTGCATAAACAAGGAGGGAAGATTATTTTGGCAAGATATAGCCATTGCAATGCTGCAGAATCGGGCTGTAACGGTCAATTTTATTGACATTTTCGATTAATATCTTGGTGAGCTTGCTTCCTGTCATCAGTATGGGGGATAGATCTCTTTGGCGTGCTATAGCCATCGCAATGGTGTAGAATCTGCCCAGAAAATTCATTTTTATTGACATTTTCCTCTAATATCGTGGTCAGCTAACTTTCTTGCATAAACAAGGAGGAAAGATTCTATAGGCGTGCTATAGCCATTGCAATGCTGCAGAATCGGGCTGGATAGTACAATTATATTATCATTTTCGATTAATATCGTGGTGAGCCAACTTCCTTGCATAAGT
>NW_016980988.1:6702-7632 GCF_001483705.2 Eufriesea mexicana | reverse complement strand
CTGCGCAACTCGGCTTTGCAGCTATAGGGATCATCAGTACCATCGTGGTTTCTGGCGGACACCATACACCAGAACCCTCCACAGCTTCTGCCCTCCCTTCTCGACCGACAGAGCTAGCCTCTTGCATCTGCACCATGTAGAGACCGCTGTGACCGCTGATTGCCCCTCTCGCCGGAGTTCCTCCCTCGAGTTACCGCCGACCACGATTATTATGTCGTCGGCGTAAGCGACCGCTTCGCATTGGGCCTCTTCGGACTCTAGCTGCGCCAGCAAGTCGTCGAAAACGAGATCCCAGAATCTGGGGCCTAGTACCGACACTTGCGAGCAACCCATTGTTACTGCCTTCTCCACAGATTCATGCTTCCCTGTCAGCCGGACTCTCCTGTCCGTGAAGTAGATTTGCGTCAGCTTGTACAAGTTCAGCACGCTGTTCCTTCGCTTCAATTCTTGGAGCACGTTAGGCCGCCACACATAATCGAAGGCTCCCGAGATATCGAGTGGGATCTCTAAAATGTACTTCCACTCGGCCTTCTTATCTATCGATCCTCGTAGCTTCTCAATTGCGTCCTCCGATGATTTTCCATGACGGAATCCGAACTGTCGCTCAGAGGTCAGTACATGATCGTGGAAGAGTGGCGCCATCCTCTTCGCCATTAGTCGCTCCAACATCTTGCCAATCATCGAGAGCAAGCTTATCGGCCTATACGACTTTGGGCTACTTCTGTCTCTGTCCGGCCCTTTGAGAATAGTAACAACGTTACCGATCTTCCATCTCTTCGGGAAGAATGCCCACTTCAAACAGGCGTTGACTAGATTCAGAAGCTCTTGATGGATAGTGCTCCATGCCTCCTGAGATACCTTCGACTCGATTCAGTCAGGGCCAGGGCATTTGACTCCTTTGAGCCGCGCTATCGCGCTGCCCAGTTCCTC
>NW_016980988.1:0-2312 GCF_001483705.2 Eufriesea mexicana | reverse complement strand
AGTATTGTTTGCGTAACCGGGGCCCGCCAACTGGCTACCGAGCCATACCTCGAGCTAATGTTTTATTACGGCTTCGCGAAAAAGATGTTATTGTACTTTCTAGCGTCACCGCTGCAGGGGAATGCGTGTGTAGGTGTTGAACACGCGGCTTGGAAAAACCCTGCCCTCACCGTTGAAAGATCATGGGACAAGTTGGACATACCATTGCAGGAAGCAGCTCACTTGGCCGTGGTTCCGGGTTGTCTACCAGCCCGCAGCCTCGTTAACAGCGGGGGCCATGTGGAGGCGGAGCTGCCAGCATTCGCTCGGTCTCAGCAGGATGGCGTATGCCGATATACCTGCACCGTCCCGGTGTCAGTCTCTGGATCCCGCCTGTGGTTACGGCCACAGGTGCCTTACCTCTCATCCGTTGTTGCTGTCTTCCTCCGGTGCTTTTCGTGGTCATCCTGTCTGGTCATCTTCTTCGTATGTCCCAGTTGGCTGTTTCCTATTTAGCATCGGTTGGTCCAGTTCCGGTTGGATCCTGCTAGTGCCAGGCTTGTGCTTCTTCCTTGTCCTCTTCTTCTAATTTCTTCATCTTTTTCCAAACCGTGTCTTCTCCCTTCGCCTCCGCGTGCTCCTCTTGATGTTGTTCCTTTTCCTCTTCCCCAACATTTCTTCTCCTTGGCGGAGAGTACGTCGCGAGCGAACTTCCGAAAGTGACAAAGCACCTTTCTTGACGCGAGGATGTATCTTTCGTCTGGCCACCTGAATCTGTGGCCGTCGAGACCTTCTTTCAGTATGCGCCGGTCTTCACTATAGAGCGGGCACCCTTGTATGATGTGCCTTGGCGTTTCCTCTCCTCCGCATTCACACAGTTCCGTTTCGCTGCAGCCACGGTACTTCAGTTTGCTATTGAAGTCACCGTGGCCGCTCAGGAACTGTGTCACATGGTGGTCTACGTGGATACATTTATTCTTGTCCCTCTCGTGGTCGCTGCTGAAGTAGGCATATGTTGTTCGCCCCTTCTCTGTCGCTCGCCAACGCTCCTGCCGAGTGACCATGGCCTCGTCCCGTAGACGTCGTTTCGCTTCCACTATGTTGGTGGATCCCTTCCTTTCAGCGTGTAACAGCGCGCACATTTCGACCACCAGCTCTATCGGCATTTCCCCAGCTATTATTAGAAGAGCCTCGGTCGAAATTGTCCGGTATGCCTCCGTGACCTGAAGCAGGGCCATCCTCTGCGATCTCTGAAGAATCTTCTTTGTGTTCAGGTTCAATACGTCGCTCCAGCCGGCTGCGGCGTACGTGGCGATCGGGACGAGGAGCCCCTTATACAGGGTGGTCAATGCTCCCCGTCCGTGGCCCCAGTTCGCCTTGGCCACATTTGCAAGGCTATTGAACATTCTTCGGCACTTGTGCGCTGTTTCTTGCACGTGCTTTCCAATCCCCAGGCCGCGTTCAAGATGAACACCCAGGTATTTGATCGATGGGCGCATCTTGATACTTTTCCCGTTTATGCGAAATGTTGGTGGTCGTTCGGAGTCGAGCTTCCCCTTCACGAACAGCATCTCCGTCTTCTCGGCCGACAACTATTGTTTCTTCAGCATATTGGCGCCAAGCGCTGCTTTGCCGTACCTGGTCCATTTATGGATATAGAGGTAGATGGTGGGTGCGAATTAAATTCCTCATCATACCAAAGAAATGAACAGGTCCAACCAGCGGAGGAAGTCAACCCGCGCAGGACCCTAGTAGGCTTAGGAGTACGCCCTGGGAGATACCCGTTTTGGCGTATATCTCTTGGGCCACTTCGGGTCTGGCATGGGTATGAGATCCAACCGCAGGTCTCCATGGCCCGTTGCCACTCCCTCTTTCTTATCCAGTGGCATGCGCGAACGCATGGGACACGACCCACTGGATCCCGAGGGCACCAACGAGGAGGCGAGGTAAGTGGACTTGCCGGATCGGGCCCTACAACTTCACCGAAGTCTCCCGTACTGCGCAACTCGGCTTTGCAGCTATAGGGATCATCAGTACCATCGTGGTTTCTGGCGGACACCATACACCAGAACCCTCCACAGCTTCTGCCCTCCCTTCTCGACCGACAGAGCTAGCCTCTTGCATCTGCACCATGTAGAGACCGCTGTGACCGCTGATTGCCCCTCTCGCCGGAGTTCCTCCCTCGAGTTACCGCCGACCACGATTATTATGTCGTCGGCGTAAGCGACCGCTTCGCATTGGGCCTCTTCGGACTCTAGCTGCGCCAGCAAGTCGTCGAAAACGAGATCCCAGAATCTGGGGCCTAGTACCGACACTTGCGAGCAACCCATTGT
>NW_016980987.1:0-481 GCF_001483705.2 Eufriesea mexicana | reverse complement strand
CCGCATTGAAGTGCATAGCGCAAAAGTCGAAGTGACGCTAATATAACCTTACCTAACCTAACACAACGAACCGTAGCCCAACTGAACTTAAGTGCCGCGACCACCAATTTTGGTCTCCCTGGTCCAAGCAGTGTATAGTAGAGCACAGTCCAGCGCAGAAATTCACCGAACGACAGTGTACATCACGAAAGGTAAAGCTACGCTTACCGAGCTTGACCCAACCAACATAACGAAACGTAACCTAACTCATCCTAACGTGCCAAGATTAATATTGCCGGCATTCCCAGGGCCAAGAACTGTATAGCAGATCACAGAAGAGAGCAGAAATCCTCCGAATTGAAGTGTCTAGCGCGAAAGTGATAGTAGCCCCTCCCAACAAAGCCAAACGTAATGTAACCAAACGCAACCTAACTCAACATAACATGAGGAGGCCACTATTGCTGGCCTCCACAGGGATAAGCTTAATGCACCAGGGCGATGC
>NW_016980986.1:0-1072 GCF_001483705.2 Eufriesea mexicana | reverse complement strand
GCTTAGTTATCTCACGTTTGGTTTGGCTAGGAGAAGATAGCTTCGACTTCAGTGCTATACCCTGTTATTCGGTGGACTACTGCACGATAATGTATCCCAATATGCTCTGCCTGGCTCTGGAAAGGCCAGCAACAGTGGTCTCTGCACGTACGGTTCAGCTAGGTTATGTTCGTTCAGGTTTGGTTTGGATATCTTTGACCTTCTTCCACTGTAGTCTACGCCGCTCTGCCCGTCTCTGGGGAGACAAGCAATAGTGGTAACTGCACGTTAGGTCGTATTATGGTATGTTTGTTTACGGTACGATCGTTTAGGGTAGGAGAGGGTAGCATAGACTTTTGTGCTATACACTGCAAGTCGGTGGATTTCTGCGCTCCACTTTTGCCTGATATGTTCAGTTTGGCTCTGGGAAGTATGCAATATTGTTCTCGGCACCTCATGCTGAGTTAGCCTACGTTGCTTTGGGTTAGGTTAGGTTAGGCTAGATTAGGCTATATTTGTCATTTGAGCACTACAATTCAACGCCGCGTACCTCTGTGATCTGCTGAGCTATTGTATATTCTGCTAAGCTCTGGAGGGGACAGCAACTGTGGTGTAGGCATGTTAGGTGGAATTAGGTTACGTTTGGTTATGCCATGTTGGGCTAGGTTACGCCAGGGCAGTTTTAACTTTTGTGCTATATACAGCTATTCGGTGGATTCCTCCTCCCTACATTAAACTTATATGCTCAGCTTCGCTCTGGGGAGCAAAGGACCCGTGACAGTGTCGCGATACGTAGCGTTATGTTGCGTTTGGTTTGGTTAGGTTTTTCTTGGCTAGGATAGGTTATCTGTGACTTTTGCGCCGTACACTGAAGTGCGGTGGATTTCTGAGCTCTTCTGTGCTCTAGTATATTCTGCTTGTCTCCGGGGACCACAGTAATAATGGTCTCGCTAATATAGGTTCAGATACGATACGTTTGGCTTGGATACCTTAGTTTTGGCTAGGTTTCGGCAGCTTCGACATTTCTGCTGTACGCTACGTTCCCATGAATTTCTGCGCTCTACTCTCCTCTACTATGCTCTGCATGGCTCTC
>NW_016980985.1:0-523 GCF_001483705.2 Eufriesea mexicana | reverse complement strand
ACATTCCAGCCGTTGACCCGCCGCACAGCTGCCGGAGATGCGAACGACAAGTCCACGATGGACTATCCACCCAACGCAACGATTGTGCAACCGGAGATCCAACCCCGCGGCCCAATCTTGCACGGCCCCTCCCCGAGTGTCTGTTCGCGGGGAACGCCATACGCCACGGAGTGGGCGTTGAAGTCCCCCATGCCCAGAACCGGACGAGCCATGTGTCCAATAAGGGAACCTCCGAGCTCGTCCAGGAACCTCTCGCACGACGAGAGGCCGCGGCTGGAGGAGACGTAGCACCCCACCACGACTACGTCGTTCCAGGAGACCGCCACGAATACCTCACCGCTATGAAGCAGCGTTGGCGCGGGTGTCCGCCGTATTCCCATGACGATGATCGCCACGGAGCCGCCCCGATCCCCGAACCACCCGTCATGATCGAGTATACGGTACGGCTCAGCGGTAACAACCAGCCCGACACCCAGCTCAATGAACGTCTGCAGGAGCAGGTCCTGCGACGCCCTCGAGTGGT
>NW_016980984.1:0-553 GCF_001483705.2 Eufriesea mexicana | reverse complement strand
GGTAACGTTGTGTTTTGTGCTACACGCTTCTATTCGGTGTATTTCTGCGCCCATTAATGCTCTGCTATATACTGCTCGACTATGGGCTGACCAAGAATCGCCGTCGTGGCACGGTAGGTTGTGTTATGTTACATTTGGTTAGGTTGGGCTAGGCTACGTTTGGTCAGGATGGCTTTGACTTTTGTGTTATACACAGTTACTCGGTGGGTGTCTGCGCTCTACTGTGCTCTAATACGTTGTGCTTGACACTGGGAAGGCCAGCTACAGCGATCTTCGCGGCACGATAGTCTAAGTTACGTTACGTATGGTTAGAATTCGATTTGTTACGGTTTGTCAGGATGGCACAATCTTTTGTGTTATACATTGCTATACGGAGGCTTCTGCGCAGCACTGTTCTCCAATATGTTCTGCTTGGCTCTGGGCAGGTCTGCAATACGGGTCTCGGCTCGTGAGCTAAGTTACTCCACGTTCGGTTGGGTGGAATTATGCAAGGTTAGGTTAGGATATCTTTGACTTTTGAGCTGTATGAAACTATTCGATGGCTTTCTGCGCT
>NW_016980983.1:0-275 GCF_001483705.2 Eufriesea mexicana | reverse complement strand
CTGTTATTGCTTGGTGAATACATGGCCTAACGCCTTCTATCCGATGGCAAATACAGCCATCTAATTGCCAGAGAATAGGTCTACTTAAAATCTATAATATGTTATAGCTTAGTGATTACGTCGCCCATCGCCTTCAGTCCAATGGCAAGTACAGACTTCTACTTGCCAGAGAATAGGTCTATTCAAAATCTGTAACCTGTTATAGCTTGGAGAATAGATCGCGTATCGCCCTCCATCCAATGGCAAGTGCAGCCGTCTACTTGCCAGAGAATAGG
>NW_016980982.1:0-254 GCF_001483705.2 Eufriesea mexicana | reverse complement strand
TAGACTTATTCTCTGGCAAGTAGACGTCTGTACTTGCCATTGGATTGAAGGCGTTAAGCGATCTATTCTCCATGCTACAACAGGTAATAGATTTCGAATAGACCTATTCTCTGGCAAGTAGATGGCTGTACTTGCCATTGGATTGAAGGCTTTTGGGCGATCTATTCACCAAGTTATAGCAGGCTATATATCTTGAATATGCATATTCTCTGGCAAGTAGGTGGCTGTACTTGCCATTGTATTGAAGGCGTTAG
>NW_016980981.1:304-3812 GCF_001483705.2 Eufriesea mexicana | reverse complement strand
GATATTAGCCGAAAATGTCAATAAAATTCAATTTTCCAGCCAGATACTATAGCATTGCAATGGTCATGGCACGACAATAGTATCTTTCCTTCTTATATATACAAGAAAGTTTGCTCACCACGATATTAGTCGAAAATGTCTGTAGAATAGAATTTTCCCTCCAGGTTCTATAGGATTGCAGTGACTATGGTACGCCAGTAGAACCTTTACTCCTTTTATATGCTAGAAGGTTATTTCACCACGATATCAGTCGAAAATGAAAATAAAAATGAATTTTCCAACCAGATTCTATAGCAATGCAATGGCGACAGCACGCTAATAGTATCTTTTCTCATTATTAATGCGGGAAAGGTAGCTCACCACGATACTAGTCGAAAATGTCAATAAAACTGATTTCTCCAGCCAGATTTTATAGCATTACCAAGGCTATAGCTCGCCAGAAGAATCTTTCCTCCTTATATATGCAAGAAAGTTAGGTCACCACGATATTAATCGAAAATGTCAATAAAATTTTATTTTTCAGCCAGATTCTAGAGCATTGCAATGTCTATAGCACGCCAATAGGATTTTTCTTCCTTATATATGCAAGAAAGTTAGGTCACCACGATAGTAGTCGATAATGTCAATAAAATTTTATTTTTCAGCCAGATTCTAGAGCATTGCAATGTCTATAGCACGCCAATAGGATTTTTCTTCCTTATATATGCAAGAAAGTTAGGTCACCACGATATTAATCGAAAATGTCAATAAAATTGTACTTTCCAGGAAGATTCTGCATCATAGCAATTGCTATTTCACACCGAAAGAATCTTTCCTACTTATTTAAGCAAGAAAGTAAGTTCACCATGATCTTAGTCGAAAATGTCAATAAAAATGAATTTACCAACCAGATTCTATAGCAGTGCAAGGCTATATTACGCCAATAGTATCTTTCTTCATTATTTATGCGTAGTATCTTTTCTCATTATTTAGGCGGGAAAGGTAGCTCACCACGATATCAGTCGAAAATGTCCATAAAATCGAGTTTTCCATCCAGATTCTGTAGCTTTGCAATGGCTAATTCGCGCCAATAGAATCTTTCCTCCTTATTTATGCGAGAGAGTTAGTTCACCAGAATATTTGACGAAAATGTCAAAAAATTTTATTTTCCCGGCAGATTCTATAGGATTGCAGTGGCTATTTCACGCCAATAGAATCTTTCCTCCTTATTTATGTGAGAAAGTTACGTAACCACGATATTTTCCGAAAATGTCAATAAAATTCAATTATCCCCCCAGATTCTATTATTCTATAGGACTGCAGTGAGTATAGTACGCCAGTAGAACCTTTCCTCCTTCTATATGCAAGACAGTTAGGCCACCAGGATACTAGTCGATAATGTCAATAAAATTGAGTTTTCCAGCCAGATTCTATAGCATTACCGTGGCTATAACACGCCAAGAGTATATTTAACCCTTATTTGTTGCAAGAAAGTTAGTTCACCAGGATATCAGTCGAAAATGTTAATAACAATGAATTTTCCAACCAGATTCTATAGCAGAGCAATGGCTATATTACGCCAATAGTATATTTTCTCATTATTTCTGCGGGAAAGGTAGCTCATCACGATATCAGTCGAAAATGTCCATAAAATCGAGTTTTCCCGAGAGAATCTGTAGCATTCCAATGGAAATAGCGCGCCAATAGAATATTTCTTCCTTATTTATGCACGAAACTTAGCACACCAAGATATTAGTCGAAAATGTCAATAAAAATGAATCGTCTAACCAGATTCTATAGCAGTGCAACGGCTATATTACCCCAATAGCATCTTTCCTCATTATTTATGCGGGAAAGGCAGCTGATTACGATAACAGTCGAAAATGTCCATAAAATCGAGTTTTCCACCCAGATTCTGTAGCATTGCAATGGATATAGCGCGCCAATAGAATATTTCATCCTTATTTATGCAAGAATGTTAGTACACCACGATATTTGTCGAAAATGTCAATAAAATTGAATTTTCCAGGCAGATGCTATAGCATTCAAATGGCTATTTCACCCCAATAGAATCTTTCCTCCTTATTTATGTAAGAAAGTTTGGTAACCGCGATATGAGCCGAAAATGTCAAAAAAATTCAATTTTGCAACCAGATTCTGTAGCATTGCAATGACTACAGCGCGCCAATAATATATTTCTTCCTTACTTATGCAAGAAAGTTAGCTAACCATGATATTAGTCGAAAATGTCTATAAAATTGAATTTTCCAGCCAGATTCTATAGCATTACCATGGCTATGACACGCCAGAAGTATCTTTCCGCCTTATATATGCAAGAAAGCTTGGGCACTACGATATTAATTGAAAATGTAAATAGAATTTTATTTTTCAGCCAGATTCTAAAGCATTGCAACGGCTATATCACGCCAATAGTATATTCCACCCTTATTTATGCAAGAAAGTTAGTTCACCACGATATCAGACGAAAATGTCAATGAAAATTAATTTTCCAACCAGATTCTACAGCAGTGCAATGGCTATTGCTCGCCAATAGTATTTTTTCCCATTATTTATGCGGGAAAGGTTGCTCACAACGATATCAGTCGAAAATGTCCATAAAATCGCGTTTTCCATCCAGGTTCTGTAGCATTGCAATGGATATAGCGTGCCAATAGAATATTTCATCCTTATTTCTGCAAGAAAGCTAGTTCACCACGATATTTCACGAAAATGTCAATAAAATTGTATTTTCCAGGCAGATTCTATATCATAGCAATGGCTATTACACGCCAACAGAATCTTTCCTCCTTATTTATGCAAGAAAGTTAGGTAACCACGATGTCTGCCGAAAATGTTAATAAAATTAAATTTTCCAGCCATATTCTATAGCATTGCAAAGGCTATAGCGCGCCAGTTGAATCTTTCCTCCTTTTATATGCAAGAAAGCTAGGTCACCAGGATATCAGTCGAAAATGTCCATAAAATCGCGTTTTCCATCCAGGTTCTGTAGCATTGCAATGGCTATAGCAGGCCAATAGAATCTTTCCCCATTATTTATGCAAGAAAGTTAGTTCACCACGATATTTGACGATAATTGATCGTGTGAATGAAATTGAATTTTCCAGCCAGATTCCATGGCATTGCAATGACTCTAGTACGCCAGTAGAATATTTCCTCCTTGTATATGCATGAAAGTTTGGTCACCACGATAGTAGCCGATAATATCAGTAAAATTGAATTTTCTAGCCAGATTCTATAGCATTACCATGGCTATAGCACGCCAATGGTATATTTCACCCTTATTTATGCAAGAAAGCAAGTTCACAACGATATCAGTCGAAAATGTCAATAAAAATGAATTTTGCAACCAGATTCTATAGCAGTGCAATGGTTAGTTTACGCCAACAGTATCTTTCCTCATTATTTATGAGGGAAAGGTAGTTCACCACGATATCAGCCGAAAACGTCAATAAAATTGAACTTTCCAGACCGATTCTATAGCATTGCAATGGCTATAGTAGGCCAATAG
>NW_016980981.1:0-245 GCF_001483705.2 Eufriesea mexicana | reverse complement strand
CCACGATATTAGACGAAAATGTCCATAAAATCGAGTTTTCCACGAAGATTCTATAGCATTGCAAGGGCTACAGCACGCCAATAGATTGTTTCCTCGTTATTTATACAGGAAAAGTAGCTCAGCAGGATATTATTTGAAATGTCCATAAAATAGTGTTTTCCAGCTAGATTCTATATCTTTGCTATGGCTATATCACGCCAACTGAATATTTCGTCTATATTTATACATGACAGATTGCTGACCAC
>NW_016980980.1:0-519 GCF_001483705.2 Eufriesea mexicana | reverse complement strand
ATATTGGCATGCTATAGCCTTTGCGATGCTATAGAATCTGGCTGGAAAGTCCTATTTTATTGACATATTCGACTGATGTCGGGCTGAGCTAGCTTCCTTGCATAAGTATGGAGGAAAGATCCTTTTGGCTTACTGTAGACCTTACAGTGCTGTAGAATCTGGCCCGAAACTTCAATTTTATTGACATATTTTGCGTGACATATTTTGCTCATATCGTGGTGAAATAACTCTCTTCCAAAAATAACAAGGAATGATGCAATTGGAGTGCGATAGCCATTTCAATGCTAGAGAATCAGTCTGGAAAGTTCAATTTTATTGACATTTTCCACTGGTATCGTATTGAGCTAACTCTCTTGCGTAAATAAGGAGGAAAGATCCTTTTGACGTGCTATAGCCATTGCAATGATATAGAATGTGTCTCGCAGTTTCAATTTTATTGACATTTTTGACTATTGGCCTGGAGAGCTATCTTTCTTGCATAAATAAGGTGGAAAGAATCTATTGGCGTGCTATAGCCAT
>NW_016980979.1:0-462 GCF_001483705.2 Eufriesea mexicana | reverse complement strand
GGACGTTAGGTTGAGTTGTGTTACGTTTGGCTAGGTAAGGTTTGGTTACGTTTTGTCAGGATAACTCAGACTTTTGACCTGTACACAGGCCATTCTATGGATTTCTGCGCCCTAGTCTTCTCTAACGTGCTCTGCTTGGCGCTGGGGAGGCCGGCAATATTGCTCCCGTCACGTTGGTTCGTGTTATCTTACGTTTGGTTGGTTTCCGCTTAACCAGGTTAGGATAGGATAACCTTGACTTTTACGTTATACACTGCTACTCCGTGGACTTCTGACCTCTACATTGCCCTACGATACTCTACTGGGCTCTGGAGAGACCAGCAATAGCTGTCGTGTCGCGATAG
Organism: Eufriesea mexicana; assembly: GCF_001483705.2. Classification (NCBI taxonomy): domain Eukaryota; kingdom Metazoa; phylum Arthropoda; class Insecta; order Hymenoptera; family Apidae; genus Eufriesea; species Eufriesea mexicana. The sequence goes on along the minus strand of NW_016980979.1, from coordinate 118 downwards.
GTTGAGTTATGTTTCGTTTGGTAGGGTAACGTTACGTTAGATTTGGTAACGATGGCTTTGACTTTTGTGTAATATAATGCTTTTCGGTGGATTTCTGAACTCTACTCTGCTCAAACAT
>NW_016980978.1:0-572 GCF_001483705.2 Eufriesea mexicana | reverse complement strand
GCTGTACAACCCGTCCCTGAAACACGAGAGTTTAGATCGCGACGCGACGCGACACTTGCTGTTTTTAGTAATTCAAATCCACTTTTTTTAACTTTTCATAATTTCTTGTTAATAAATAGATCATATTCAAATGATAATTACGAAAACCACTTAAGGTTAGTCCTATGATAACAATTAGAGCCATTAAAATAATTAATAATTCAGTTATTAACTGCAATTCTTTTACTGTATGAAGTTTCGTTTTAAAATCTCCTTAAATTCACTCATTGTTCATATCATTTAGTTAAATGTGTTGCAATTATTCTTGTTGCAATTGCCTTAATTAATTAGTAAGTTAAATTTACAATTGCATATAACTACTATTGTTCTTTGTCCGAAGTTAACAGAAACTATTAATAAGTTGTCGCGTCGCGTCGCGATCTAAACTCTCGTGTTTCAGGGACGGGTTGTTCGGCCGTCTCGCGACTACGACACATGTTGCCCGCCAAATGAATATTGGGCAACTGTTCCAGTTGCACGAGCAGAAAAGCGTCGCCTCTACGACGGTCTACGTTCGAAAGGAACCGTGGCGT
>NW_016980977.1:0-1236 GCF_001483705.2 Eufriesea mexicana | reverse complement strand
TAGCCTCAGGTTGCGCAAAATGGTAATGAATGAGTTTCGCAATAACCAACATATCTTTTGTAACCGCATGTAGCAATACCTTTTGTTCGCTTTAAGTTGCATTACTATTAATTAACTGTAAACTGTTTGCCTCATATGAAATTCACATTTTAATACTTTCAATTAATTTAAAAGAATCGATACTGAACTGTTTTCATATTTAAATAATCTTCCCCGAATGTTATTTTTAGGGTCTAGCAACTGTTACAATATTTTTTCAGATTCAAAATAAATATCAACGAAACGACATATCACCAAAGCACACAGTTTTAACAATTTTCCAACTCTGGCAGTAGCACTCAAAGGAACAAACTAAAAAATGTCACAAATGAAAAAAGTTGCAGCACTTCCATTTATCATGTTACCCAAACAAAGTTTCCAAAATTTTCTATCAGCCCAATTCCATCCTAAAGAATGAATCCCAAAATGCTACAGCACTTCTATTCGTACAGAGATAATATCTTACCCAAGTAACGAATTATAGAAAATTATTGAAAATTGTCTGTTTAAATCCTTATATCTTATTGGTAAAAATTACAACTGTATAAGTGACAGAAACCATTGACAAAGTCCTGAAAAAATTTCAAACGAAACAGTCATGCCTGTTTCGGTGTATACTGAAAAACGTCAAGCTTCGCGACTGTCCTTTGTTTGCCTTAAGTCCCAGTGAGATCGAGATGGCGCTGCGGTAGCATCCGAGTGCAGCGACATCTACGCATCCTGATCCAATGCAGGGGCACTTTTCGATACAAAATGTGAACAATGTGTTCTCTGCTGATCATAAATATTGGTAAAACTAAGATGGCGCTGCGGTAGCACACAAGCATAGCGATTGTGCATCGTAATCTATTGCAGTGGTATTATACTTCTGGGATTAAAACCTGAACAGTACGATCGCACTTCGTATACCTTACACGTCAGTTAGACCTAGATAGCGCTGCAGTAGAATCCGAACGCAGCGTCAACTGAACGTTACGAATCGCTGCAATGACACTTCCTTACGTAATATCAATACATCGAGATCGCGTTTCGAGTCAGTAAAATAGTCAATCGCGATCAATCGTCAGGAAATCCATTTGTATGCGGATTCACGGCAGATCCAACGGTCTTCTGCTTAGTTACACCGGTGTGCCGCGACTCACCCAAATGGCGACGTGGTGGGAGGCGGTGGCGATCGCGTGTAGCGTAGTTAGCTCG
>NW_016980976.1:0-353 GCF_001483705.2 Eufriesea mexicana | reverse complement strand
AGCTCACCACGATATTAGACGAAAATGAATCTAAAATTGAATCTTCCAGCCAGATTCTACTGGATTGCATGGCTATAGCACGCCAATAGTATATTTTCTCATTATCTATGCGGGAAACGCAGCTCACCACGATATTAGTCGAAAATGTCCATGATAATCGTGCTTTTCAGACAGATTCTATACCTTTGCTGTGGCTATAGCTCGCCAATAGAATCTTTCGCCAACATTTATAAAAGAAAGTGATATCACCACGATGTTAGTGGAAAATGTCAATAAAATTGAATCTTTCAGCCAGATTCTACAGCATTGCAATGACTACAGCACGCCAATGGAATCTTTCCTCATTATTTATG
>NW_016980975.1:0-263 GCF_001483705.2 Eufriesea mexicana | reverse complement strand
AACCTATCTCAACCTAACGTGCCTATACCACATTTGCTGACCTCCGCATAGCCAATCAAAATACAGCAGAGCACAGTTGAGCAAAAATCGGCCGCATTGCTGTGTAAAGCAAAAAAGTCAATGCTACCATCTCCAAACATAACCAACCGTAACACACCCAAACGTTACGTAACTCAACCTAACATTCAGTTGCCACAATGTCTGGCTTCCCCAAGGTCGAGCAGAGTATAGTAGGGCAGAGTAGGGAGCAGAGATCCGCCTAA
>NW_016980974.1:0-544 GCF_001483705.2 Eufriesea mexicana | reverse complement strand
CACTATACTGGGCTCTACTTGGCTCTGGGAAGGCCAGCAACTGTGGTCCCGTCATGTTAGGTTGAGTTACATCACGCTTGGTTATGTTAGGTTATGTTAAGTTTGGTTAGGGTGGCTTTGACCCGTGTATTATACACCGCTATTCAGTCGTCCCCTGCGCTCTGCTCTTGTCGTCCCCTGCGCTCTGCTCTGCTGTACTAGCATCTGCTTGTCTCTGCGGAGTCCAGGAATAGTGGTCGTGGCACATTTGGTTTAGCTGCATTACGTAGGGTTTGGTTAGGTTTGCCTATGTTTGGTAAGGATAGTTTCGACTCTTGTCATACACACTGCTATTCTATGGACTTCTGCACTCTTCTGTGTGCTATCGCACCCTGCTTGTCTCTGTGCACGCCAGGAGTAATGCTCTCGGCACGATAGGTTGAGTTGTGCTACGTTTGGCTGTGTTAGGTTCGGTTAGGTTCGGTTATGGCATCTTCGATTTATGGGCTCAAAACTGATATTCTGCAGGCTTCTGTGCTCTACTGCCCACTATCATATTCTGCTT
>NW_016980973.1:0-682 GCF_001483705.2 Eufriesea mexicana | reverse complement strand
AAGCGCAGAAAGCCACCAAATAGCAACGTATTGCACAAAAGTCGATGCTATCCCGTCCTGACCTAGCCAAACCTAACCGTGCGGAACGTAATGTGGCACTACCATACGTGCCGCGACCCCTATTGCTGGCCTACCCAGGGCCATACAGAGCATTTCGAGGAGAGTAGGGCGCAGACATATATAGAATCGCAGTGTAAAGCAGAAAAGCCAAAGATATCCAAACCTTGCCCATGCTAATGGAAGCTAACCAAACGAAGCCCAACTCAATCTATCACGACGCGCCACTATTCCCGACCTCCCCATAGTTAAGCAGAACATATTAGAGAACTGCAGGGAGGAGAAATCCACCGAAACCAGCATGTAGCACAAAAATCAAAGGAAACCTACCCTAATGTATCCAATTTCGACTGTACCAAACGTAACGAATCTGAACCGAACATGCCCCGACAACATTGCTGGCCATCCCAGAGCCAAGCAGCACATATTCGAGGAGAGTAGGACGTAGAGACCTATATAATGGCAGTGTACAGCAGAAAGGTGAAAGGCATCCAAACCTATACCAAACTTACGTAACCTAATCTATCGCAGGAAAGCAAAACGTAACTTGCCGCGACTACTATTGCTGGCCTCGCCAGGGTTTACCAGATTAAAATAGAGCACAGTGGAGGGCAGGAGTACACCG
>NW_016980972.1:7271-10088 GCF_001483705.2 Eufriesea mexicana | reverse complement strand
TGTTATGTTTCGTTCGGGTAGGTTTGGATTTCTTGGTTAGGGTTTCTATTACTTTTGTACTATGCACTGATCTTCGGTGGATTTCTGCGCTCTACGTTGCTCTACCATATTCTGCTTGGCACTGTGTAGGCCAGCAACAGTGATCGTGGATTTATGTAAGGTTATGCTGCGTATGGTTAGGCTAGGTTAGGCCAGGATATGTTAGGGTCTCTTCGACTTCTGTAACATACACTGCTATTCGGAGGATACCTGCGCTCTTAGTTGCTCTTCTATACTCTGCTCGACTCTGCGGAGAAGAACAATAGCGGTTGCGATACGTGAGTTTGAGTTAGGGTACGTTTGGTTAGATTGGGTTAGGATATGTACTGTTCGCATTGCTTTGACTTTCGTGCTATGCACTCCGATTCGGTGTATTTCTGAAGTCTGCTGCGCTATACGACATTCCGCTTGGCTATTGGGAGGCCAAGAGCAGTGGCCGCTGCACGTTATGTTGAGCTATGCTACGTTTGGTTAGATTGTGTTAGGTCAGGTTATGCTTTGGTATCTGCGGCCTTAGTACTATTCACTGCAATTCGGTGGTTTCTGCGCTCTGCTGTTCTCTAGTTTATTCCGCTTGTCTCTGTGGAGGCCAGCAATAGTAGTCTGGCCATGTTAGGATGAGTTAGGCTTCGTTTGGATATGTTAAGTTAGGCTGGGTTAGTATAGGGTAGTTAAGACATCTGTGCTTTAAACTGCTATTCGCAGGATTTAAGCGCTCCAATGTGATCTAATATGCTCTGCTTGGCTCTGTGGTGGCCAGTAATAGTGGTCTCAGTACGCTTGTTTGAGTTATGTTGCATTTTCGTTAGGGCAGGTTAATAAGGTTCGGTTGGGATCTCTCTTGCTTTTTTGCTTTACACTGCTATTCGGCTGATTTCTGCGCTCTACATTGCTCTAATATACTCTGCTCGAATCTGTGGAGGCAAGCAATAGTGGTCGTGGCAAGCTGTCTTCAATTAGGATACTTTTTGTAAGGTTAGGTTAGGCTAAGTTTAGATAGGATAGCTTTGACTTTCGTGCTGTACACTGTTATTCGTTGGATTTCTGCGGTCTACTGTGCTCTACTACATTCTGCTATGCTATACGGAGTCCGGGGCATTGTTCGCTGCATGTTATGTTGAGCTATGCTACGTTTGGTTAGATTGTGTTAGGTCAGGTTATGCTTTGGTGTCTGCGGCCTTAGTACTATTCACTGCAATGCGGTGAACTTCTGCGCTCTACTGTGCTCTAGTACATTCCGCTAGTCTCTGTAGAGGCCAGCAATAGCGGTCCCACCGTGCTAGGCTGTGTTAGGCTCCGTTTGGTAGTGTTTCATTTGGCTCGGCTAGGGTAGGCTGCATAGACTGTTGTGCTATTCGCTGCAGCGCGGTGGCTTTCTACGCACTACCGTGCTCAAGTGCATTCTGCTTTTCTTTGTGGAGGCCAGCAGTTGTCGTATCGTCATGTTAGGATCTGTTAAGCTAAGGGTGGTTATGTTACGTTTGGATATGTTATGAGAGGCTACTCGTTCCTTTGCGATATACACCGCTATTGGGTCGGTTTCTGCGCCCTAATGTGACCTAATATGCTCTGCTATTCTCTGGGGTGGCCTGTGATAATGGTCTTGGCACGTTAGGTTTAATTAGGTTACGACTGGTTAGGTTAGGTTGAGCTACGTTTGGTTAGTACAGCTTCTACCTTCATGCCTTACGCTGTTAATCGGTGTGGATCTGTGATATGCTGTGCTCAAGTACATTCTGCTTGTCTCTGTGGGGGCCAGAAATAGTGGTCTCGCCATGTTAGGTTGAGCTACGCTGCGTTCGGGTATGTCTCGTTTGGCTTGGTTAGATATGCTACATAGGCTTTTGTGCTATGCATTGCCTTTCGACATGTTTCTGTGATCTACAGTGCTCTGCTGCATTCTGCTTTGCTGGTGGGGGGGCAGCAGCAGTGGTCGCGGCACGTCGTGTTGGTTTATGCTGTGATTGGTCAGGTTAGATTAGGTCTGGTTAAGTTATGCTACCCACAGATTATATAGCATTCACTGCAGTGAGACAGATTCCTGCGCTCTAATGTGCTCTGGTATATTCTGCTTGCCTCTATCGAGGCCAACGGCAGTGGTATCGTAATGTTATGCTTAGTTATGCTACGTTTGGGTATGTCACGTTTGGCTAGCTCAAGACATGCTGCTTCGACCTTCGTGCCATTCAATGCAACTCCGTCGATTTCTGCGCTCTAACGTGCTATAATATGCACTGCTTGGCTCTGGGGTTGCCAGTAATAGTGGTCTCGGCACGTTACGTTGAGTTATGTCACGTTTGGGTATGTATAGTTTGGCTTGGATAGGACAGGCTACATTGACTTTCGCGCTGTAAACGGCTTTTCGGCGTATTTCTGTGATCTACTGTGCTTTACTACATTCTGCTTTGCACTGGGGATATTAGGAGCAGTCGCCGCGGCACGTTGCGCTGAGCTATTCCGCGTTTGCTTAGGTTATCTTGGGTTAGGTTGGGTTAGAATATACTCGACTTTTGTGCTATAGACTCCAATGCGGTGGATTTCTGCGCTCCTTTCTTCTCTAGCACATTCTGCTTGTCTCTGTTGAGGTCAGCAGTAGTGGTCACGTAATGTTAGGTTCAGTTAAACTACGTTTGCGCTTGTCAGGTTTGGCTAGGTTAGGACAGGCTACTTTGACTTTTATGCTACGCAATGCTATTCCGTGTACTTCCGCTCTCCACTGTGCTATAATATGCCCTGCTTGGCCCTGGGGTTGCCAGTAACAGTGGTCTCGGCACGTTA
>NW_016980972.1:0-1282 GCF_001483705.2 Eufriesea mexicana | reverse complement strand
GCAAGAGTGGTCTCGGCACGTTAGGCTGTGATATGCTGCGTTCTGTTGTGTTACGTTTGGTGAGGTTAGGATTTGGTAGACTAGACCTTTGTGCTATACAATGCTATCCACGTATTTCCGCGCTCTACTGTGTTCTAATATCCTCCGCTTGCATCTGGCGAGGCCAGGAATAGTAGTCTCTACGCGCTAGGCTCTGTTAAGTTAAGCTTGGTTAGGATAGGTTGGGTCAGGTGAGGCTAGGATATCTTCCAGTCTTATGCCACACACTGCTCTTTGGTGGATTTCTGCACTCTACGTCACTCTGATGTACTCCCCTAGACTCAGTGGCGGTGAGCAATAGTGGTCCCGGAAAGCTCTGCTCCGTCACGCTGCGTTCGGTTAGGTTAGGTTACGTCAGGTCAGGTTAGGTTATCTTCGACTTTTCTGATATTCACTGCTATGCGGTCGACTTCTGCGCTCTAATGTGCTCTAATATGGTCTGCTTGGCACTGGAGAGGACAGCAATATTAGACCCGTCACGATATTCTGTGTTACACAACGTTTGCATAGGTTAGTTTGGGACATGTTATGTCAGCATGTATCTGACTTTTATGTTGTACTCTGCAATGCGGTGGATTTCTGCGCTATGCTGCGCTCTAGCATATCCTGCTTGGCTCTGCGGGGGCCAGAAATTGTTGTCTCGTCACGTTAGGCTGAGTCATGCTACGTTCTGTTTTGTTACGTTTGGTGAGGTTAAGATTGGGTAGATTTTACCTTTGTGCTTTACATTGCTATCTACGTATTTGCGCGCTCTACTCTGTACTAATATCCTATGCTTGCGTGTGTCTAGTCCAGCAATAGTGGTTTCGGCGCGCTAGGTTGTGCTAAGTTACGTTCGGTTAGGTTAGGCTACGTTAAGCTCGGTCAGGTTTACTTAGACTTTCGTCCATACGTTGCTGGTCGGAGTATTTCTGCTCTCTACGGTGCTCTAGTATATTGTGCTTAGCCATGTGAGTGCCAGAAAATTTGGTCTTTGCACCTTAGGCTGAGTTGGGTTACGTTCAGTTATTTTAGGCAAGGCTAATTTCGGTAAGGGTAGCCTTGACTTCCGCGCTATAAACTGCTACTAGGTGGTCTTATGCGCTATAGTGTGCTCTAGTATGTTCTGCTTGGCTCTGGGTAGGCCTGCAACATTGAACTCGTCACGTCATGTTATGCTGCACAACGTTTGTGTAGGTTCGGTTAGGTGAGCTTAGGTCAGGATACGTCTGACTCTAACGGTATACACTGCAATGCGGTGGAG
>NW_016980971.1:0-491 GCF_001483705.2 Eufriesea mexicana | reverse complement strand
TCATCCATATATACATCCATACATACATCCTTACATACATCCATACATACATACATACATACAAACATCCATACATACATCTATGCATACATCCATATATACATCCATAAATCCATCCATCCATACATCCACCCACCCATACAACTATCCACCCATACATCCATCGATCCATAAACCTATCCATCCATACATGCGTCCACCTATCCATCAATCCATCATTACATCCATACATTCATCAACACATACATCCATCCACACATACATTCATACATATATAAATCCATACATCCATACATACATACCTCCATCCTCATACATCCATTCATCCATACATCCATACATATATACATCCATCCATCCATACATCCATACATATATAAATCCATTCATACGCAAATCCGTACATTCGTGCAACCGTACGTCAATCTATCCACACTTCCACCCATCCATACAGCCATCCATCCATACATACATCCATACATGCATCCCTA
>NW_016980970.1:0-241 GCF_001483705.2 Eufriesea mexicana | reverse complement strand
ATTTACACTCTATATTCAATTTAACTTTACCTTTCATAACTATTATCAATTGTTCATTCTCCACCTCTTTAATGATCCTTATATTTCCATGTCGATGTCACACATTTTTCTCTGTTGATACATATGCTGCTTCTGTTTTGCTTTTTGATTCCACATAACATGCGTTTCCTCTTGTCATTTCTTTTATTCGAATTTAACACATTAGCGATGATCATTGACTTTGACCACTCATATTAATATT
>NW_016980969.1:744-1138 GCF_001483705.2 Eufriesea mexicana | reverse complement strand
CTGACTAGACCTACTCTCTGGAAACTAGGTGGCTGCGCTTGCCATTGGATTGAAGGCGTTTGGCGATGTACTCACCAGGCTATAACAGATTATAGATTTTCAATAAGCCTATTGTCTGGCAAGTAGAAGGCTGTGCTTGCCATAGAATTGAAGGTGTTGGGCGAACTATTCGTCAAGCTATTACGGAATATAGATTTTGAATAGATTCATCATCTGTCAAGTGGATGGCTGTACTTGTCATTGGGTTGAAGGCGTAAGACGATCTATTCACCAAGCTGTACGAGGTTATAGATTTTGATTAGACCTAATCTCTGGCAAGGAGATGGCTGTACATGCCATTGGTTGCAGACGCTAGGAGATATATCCACCAAGCTACAACAGGTTATAGATTTTG
>NW_016980969.1:0-664 GCF_001483705.2 Eufriesea mexicana | reverse complement strand
TATAACAGATTATAGATCTTGAATAGGCCTATTCTCTGGCAAGTAGATGGCTGTACTTGCCATTGGGCTGAAGGCGTTCCGCAATCTGTTCACCAAGATATAACAGGATATACATTTTGAATATACCTATTCCCTGGCAACGAGGTGGCTGTACTTGCCATTGGTTGAAGGCGTTAGGCGACCTATTCAGCAGGCTATAACAGATTATAGGTTTTGAGTAGACCTATTCTCTGGCAAGTAGGTGGCTGTACTTGCCATTGGTTGAAGGCGTTAGGCGACCTATTCAGCAGGCTATAACAGATTATAGGTTTTGAGTAGACCTATTCTCTGGCAAGTAGATGACTGTACTTGCCATTGGATTGAAGGCGTTAGGCGGCCTATTCACCAAGCTATAGCAGATTACAGATTTTGAATAGATCTCTTCTGTGGCAAGTAGATAGCTGTGCTTGCCATTGGATTGAGGGCGTTAGGCGTTCAATTCACCAAGCTATAACAGATTACAGATTTTGAATAGACATATTCCCTGGCAAGTAGATGGCTGTACTTGCCATTGGAATGACGGCGTTCGACGATCTATTCACTAAGATATTACAGGTTATAGGTTCTGGCTAGACCTATCCTCTGGAAACTAGGTGGCTGTACTTGCCATTGGATTGAAGGCGTT
>NW_016980968.1:0-646 GCF_001483705.2 Eufriesea mexicana | reverse complement strand
ACGGAGAGCAGTTCGCAGAGGACCACAGAATAGCAGTGTATTGCAGAAAAATCGAAGCCACCCGAATCCAACCAAGGCAAACGTAACCTATCCAAACGCAGCTTATCCCAACCTAACGTGCCGCGACCGCTATTGCTGACCTCCCCAATGACATGCAGAGCACACTAGAGGAGAGTAGGGTGCAGAAATCCGTAGAATAGCAGTGTTCAACAGAAAAGCCAAAGAGATCCATGCAAAAACCATACTAACATAACCCTACCTAACGTAGCAAGGCTGCTCAACGTAACGTTCGGCGACCACTACTGATGGCCTCCCGAGAATCGAGTTGAGTATTGTAGAGCAACGTACAGCACAGGCATCCGCCGAATCGCCGTGTCAAGTACAAAAGTAGAAGCTACCATTGCCTAACATAACCAAACGAAATATAGCCAAACGCAACATAACTCAGGCTAACGTGCCGAAACAAATACTGCTGGCATCCCCAGAGCCAAGCAAAGTATACCAGAGCACTGTAGATCGCAGACGTCCACCGAACAACAGTCTACACCAAGAAAGTCAAAGCAACCCCTACCGAACCCAAACCAACGAAACAAAACCGAACGTGGAATATTTCAACCTAACGAGCAGAGACCACTATTACTGCCAT
>NW_016980967.1:0-883 GCF_001483705.2 Eufriesea mexicana | reverse complement strand
ACAGATTATAGATTTTGAATAGACATATTCCCTGGCAAGTACATGGCTGTACTTGCCATTGCATTGAAGGCGTTGGGCGACCTATTCACCAAGCTACTACGTATTATAGATTTTGAATAGACCAATTCTCTGGCAAGCAGATGGCTGTACCTGCCATTGGATTCAAGGCGTTAGGCGATCTATTCACCAAGCAATAACACGTTATAGACTTTGTATAGACCTATTCTCTGGTAAGTAGATGGCTGCACTTGCCATTGGATTGAAGGCGTAAGGCGATCAATTCACCAAGCTACAAAAGGTTATAGATTTTGAATAGACCTGTTCTCTGGCAAGTAGGTGGATATACTTGCCATTGGATTGAAGGCGTTACGCTATGTATTCACCAAGCTGCAACAGATTATTGACTTTGAATAGGCCTATTCTCTGACATGTAGATGGCTGTACTAGCCATTATTTAGGCGATCTATTCACCACGCTATAACAGATTATAGATTTTGGATAGACTTATTCCCAGGCAAGTACATGGCTGCACTTGCCATTGTATTGCAGGCGATAGGCGATCTAATCACCAAGCTATGACAGGTCATTGGTTTTGAATATACTCATTCTCTGGCGAGTAGATGGCTGTACTAGCCATTGTACCTATTGTCAGGCAAGTAGATGGCAGTACTTGCCATGGGATTGAAGGCGTTTGGCGATCTATTCACCAAGCCATAAAAGATTATAGATTTTGAATAGACTTATTCCCTGTCAAGAAGGTGGCTGTACTTGCCTTTAGATTGAAGACGTTCGGCGATCTATTCTACATTCTATACCAGGATATAGATATTGAATTGACCTATTCTCTGGCAAGTAGATGGCTGTACTTGCCATTGGATTGAAG
>NW_016980966.1:0-591 GCF_001483705.2 Eufriesea mexicana | reverse complement strand
TTGTTTTATGTTACGTTTGGTTACACTACGGATGGTTAGGTTAGGAGACGATAGCTTTGACTTTAGAGCTATAGTCCGCTATTTGGAGGATTTCTGCGCCCCACGGCGCTCAAATATTTTCAGCTTGTCTCTGAGGAAACCAGCAATGGTTGTCTGGGCACGCTATGTTGAGACTGGTTGGGATCGGTCACGCTGCGTTAGGATAAGCTGGGTTACGGTAGCTTTAACTTTTGACTTGTACAATGGGGCTCGGTGGATTTCTGCGCTCTACTGTCCTTCAGTATGACCTGCTTGGATCTTGGGAGGGCAGCAATAGCGTTATCTGTACGTTAAATTGAGTTAGGCTATTATAGGATATGTCCTGGTGTCTTGGGTTATGCTTAGGCAGCTACGACTTTTCAGGTATACACAGCGATTCTATGGATCTCTGCGTTCTACTCTCCACTGATGTGCTCAGATTGGCTCAGCGGAGGCCAGCAATGGCGGTCGCGAAGCGTCAGGTTGGGTTAGGTTAGGTTTTCTATAGCTTTGACTATAGTGCTCTAGTCTGATATTAGGTGGATTTCTGCCCCCTACAGCGCTCTAGTATTT
>NW_016980965.1:0-503 GCF_001483705.2 Eufriesea mexicana | reverse complement strand
TACCACAAAAGCCAAAGCCACCATAGCCAAACCTAACCCAACTTATCCTAACCAAACGTAACCAAACTCAACCTATCGTATCACGACTACCATTTCTGGCCACCCCACGTTCGAGCGGAGTATAGTGTCAATGTAGTGCACAGGAGTCCAATGAATAGCAGTGTATTGTGCAAAAGTCACAGTTATTCCATCCTAACCTGGCGAAACGTAACATAAACGAGCGCAGCATAATCCAACCTAACTTGCCTAGACCACTATTTCTGGCCTCCCCAGTGCCAAGCGGAATATGCCGGAGCTCAGTAGAGCGTAGAGACCCACAGTGTAGCAGTGTATACCACGAAAGTCAAATCCATCTAAACATATACCGAACTAACGTTACGCAACCAAACGTAGCCTAGGCCAACACAACGAGCCGAGACAACTATTGCTGGCTTACCCATAGTCGGGCGGATTATTGTACAGCAGCGTTGAGCGCAAAAGCCACCGAAGAGCAGTGTATAGCG
>NW_016980964.1:298-603 GCF_001483705.2 Eufriesea mexicana | reverse complement strand
CCAATGGCAAATACAGTCATCTACTTGCCAGAGAATAGGTCTACCCAAAATCTATAATCTGTTGTAGCTTGGAGAATAGATCGCATAACGCGTTGAATCCAATGGAATGTACATCCACCTGCTTGGCAGAGAATAGGTCTATTCAAAATCTATAACCTGATATAGCTTGGCGAAAAGATCGCCTTACGCCTTCAATCCAATGGCAAGTACAGCCATCTACTTGCCAGAGAATAGGCCTATTCAATATCTATAATATGTTATAGCTTGGTGAATACATCGCCTAACGCCTTCAATCCAATGGCAAG
>NW_016980964.1:0-235 GCF_001483705.2 Eufriesea mexicana | reverse complement strand
CGCCTTCAATACAATGGCACGTACAGCCATCTACTTGCCAGAGAATAGGTCTATTCAGAACCTATAACGTGTTATAGCTTGGTGAATAGTTCGTCTAACGCCTTCAATCCAATGGCAAGTACAGTCATCTACTTGCCGAAGAATATGTCTATTCAAAATCTATAATCTGTATTAGCTTGGTGAAGAGAACGCCTAGCGCCTTCAATCCAATGGCAAGTACAGCCATCTACCTGCC
>NW_016980963.1:0-545 GCF_001483705.2 Eufriesea mexicana | reverse complement strand
TATATTGGCGTGCAATAGGCATTGCAATGCTATAGAATCCTCCAGGAAAATTCAATTTTATTGTCATTTTCGACCAATATCGTGGTGAGCTATCTTCGTTGCATAAGCAAGGAGGAAAAATTCTTTTCGAGTGCTATAGCCATTTCAATGCTCTCGAATATGGCTGGAAAATTCAATTTTATTGACATTTTCGCCTAATATCGTGGCGAGCAAACTTTCTTGCATTAATAAGGAGGGAAGAAGCTACTGGCGTGCTACAGCCATTGCATTGATATTGAATGTGCTTTGAAAATTTATATTTATTGACATTTTCGACTAATATCGTGTTGAGCTAACTTTATTGCATAAATAAGGAGGAAAGATTCAATTGGTGTGCTATAGCCATTGCAATGCTGTAGAATCTGGCTGGAAAATTCAATTTTATTGACATTTCCGACTAATATCTTGACGAGCTATCTTTCTTGCATAAATAAGGAGGAAAAATGCTATTGGCGTGCTACAGCCATTGCAATGATATAGAATGTGGCTGGGAAATACAATTTTGT
>NW_016980962.1:0-449 GCF_001483705.2 Eufriesea mexicana | reverse complement strand
GGTAGAGGGTAGTTCTGACTTTAGTGCCATAGTCTGCAATCAGGTGGATCCCTGCGCCCTACACTGCTCTAACATTTACAGCTTGGCTCCGGGAAGGCCAGCAATTGTGGTCTTGGCACGGTTGGTTGAGTCACGTTACGCTCGATTAGGTTGAGTTAGGCTAAGTTCGTTCATGATATCTTAATCTCTTGTGCTGTACGCTTTTACTCGGTGGACTCCTGCGCTCTATGGTGCTCTGGTATGTCCTGCCTGTCCCTGGCGTGGGTCAGCAATAGCTGTTTCAACACGTTAGGCTATGTTTTGATGTGTTCTCTAGGTTTGGGTTAGGGTTAGGTAGCTTTGTCTTTTCAGATGTGCACTGCGATTCTATGGTTTTCTGCGTTCCACTCCTCACTAATGTGTTCTCATTGGCTATGCAGAGGCCAGCAATTGTGTCGTGACACTGTCGG
>NW_016980961.1:541-795 GCF_001483705.2 Eufriesea mexicana | reverse complement strand
TAATGTGCTCTAATATGCACTGCTTGGCTCTGGGTTGGCCAGTGATAGTGGTCTCGGCACGTTTGGCTGAGTTAGGTTACGATTGTTTCTGTTAGGTTAGGCTTCGTTTGGTTAGCGTTGTTTCTACTTTCGTGCTGCACACTGTTACTCGATGTATATCTATGATCTACTGTGCTCTTGTACACATCTGCTTGTCTCAGTGGAGGCCAGCAGTAGCGGTCTCGTCATGTTAGGTTGAGCTATGCTAAGTTTGG
>NW_016980961.1:0-349 GCF_001483705.2 Eufriesea mexicana | reverse complement strand
AATTTTGAGCTGTTCACAGCAATGTGGTGGACTTCTGCGCACTACTGTGCACTAGTGCATTCTGCTTGTCCCTTTGGAGGCCTGCAATAGTGGTGTCGTCATGTTAGGTTGATTTAGGATACGTTTGTGTATGTTACGTTTGGCTCGGTTAGTACAGGCTACTTTGGCTTTTGTGCTATACACTGCTATCCCCGGATTTCTATCCTCCAATGTGCTCCAATATGTTCTGCGTGGCTCTGGTGCGTCCTGTGATAGTGGTCTCGGCACGTTATATTGAGTTAGGTTGCGTTTCGTTAGGCTATGTTGGGAAGGTTCGGTTTTTATTTCTTTGACGTTTGTGCCATACACT
>NW_016980960.1:0-631 GCF_001483705.2 Eufriesea mexicana | reverse complement strand
AAGTCTAAGCTACTCTATCCTAACCTCGCCAAACGTAACATAAACAAACGTAACATAACTAAGTCTAACGCGCCGCGGCCGCTAATTCTGGAATTCCCAGAGCAAAGCTGGGAATACTGGATCACAGCAGAGCGCTGAAGTCCACCTAATGGCAGTGTATAGCACTATAGTTAAAGGCATCCCCTTCTAACCTAACAAATCGTAACGTAACCGAACGTAACACGTCCCAAAATGTCGTGCCGCTACCACTGTTACTGGCAACCCCAGGTTCGAGCAGAGTATAGTGGAACACAGCAGAGCGCAGGATTCTACCGAAAAATATCATATAACACGAAGGACAAAGCTGTCAAGGCCTACCCAATGCAAACGTAGCATAACCAAACTTAGCATGACTCAACCTAACGCGCTGACACCACTATTCCTGGCATCACCAGAGCGAAGTAGGTCATGTTATATCACAGTATAGCGCAGAAGTCAGCCGAACAGCAGTGAATAGCGCAAAAGCGCAGGCTGTCCTAACCAAGCCTGTCCCAACGCAGCGAAGACAAGCGTAAACTGACACAAATTACTGTGACGAAACCACCATTGCTGGCCCCACAGAGCAAAGCAGAACATGCGAGAGCACAGTAGA
>NW_016980959.1:0-516 GCF_001483705.2 Eufriesea mexicana | reverse complement strand
AGGACATCACCTAAATTAATTTCATTCCTTTTGGTTTGCCTAAGCCATCTCCATTTCTTGAATTTTCATTTGACCATCAAAGATTTCTATCTTATATGTTATGTCGTTAACTCACCTAGAATCTAGAATACAATACTTATATTATAACATATTTGTATTGCTCCATCAATTTTTTCTCGTTACAATATATAATATATAATTCAATAAATATAAATATAAAATATAATTTTTGGCATCTCATGGCTCCATGCTGGTGATATTCCATGGGTCCAATATTTTTCTACTGGTGCATATGCATGATTATTTTAACAGAATAGTGTATTTTCACAACCAAGCTCTGCTATCATTAATAAAAGGTGGAAAAACAATGGCTCATAACTTACACTATTTAATTACAACTGAAGGTTGTGTTAATACAGACTTACATTCTTTTGTGTTATGCAGGTACACCTGCATGTGCATGACAATGCTTCCAACGTTTGTTTGCAATTTTTTCTCATTTTCTATGCACTCTCC
>NW_016980958.1:0-846 GCF_001483705.2 Eufriesea mexicana | reverse complement strand
TGTTAGCTCAACCCGATATTAGTCGAAACTGTCTATATAATGATATTTTCCAGCCAGGAACTATAGCCCTGCAACGGCTATAGCACGCCAGTTGAATCTTTCCATCTTATTTATGCATGAAAGTTAGCTCACCGCGATATTATTCCAAAATGTCTATAAAACTGTATTTTCCAACCAGATTCCATTGCAATGCAACGGCGGTGGCACGCCAATAGAATCTTTCCTCCTTTCCTCCTTATTTATGCAAGGAGGTTAGCTCACCGCGATATTAGCCGAAAATGTCAATAAAATTAAATTTTCCAGTCAGATTCTGTAGCATTGCAATGGAAATGGCACGACAAAAGAATATTTCCTACTTATTTAAGCAAGAAAGATACCTCACAACGATATTAAACGAAAATGTCAATAAAATTGAATTTTCCATCCAACTTCTATAGGACTGCAACGGGTATAACGCGCAAATAGAAACTTTCCACCTTATTTATGCAAGAAAGTTAGCTCACCACGGTATTATTTGAATATGTCAATAAAATTATTATTTGAAAATGTCAATGAAATTGAATTTTCCATGCAGATTCTATAGCATTGCAATGGCTATAGGACGCCAATATAATCTTTCTTCCTTATTTATGCAAAAAAAGTTAGCACACCCCGATATTTGACGACAATGTCAATAAAATTAAATTTTCCAGTCAGATTCTGTAGCATTGCAATGGAAATGGCACGACAGAAGGATATTTCCTACTTACTTAAGCAAGAAAGATACCTCACAACGATATCAAACGAAAATGTCAATAAAATTGAGTGTTCCAGCCATATTCCATTGCACTGCAATGGCCGTAGCAC
>NW_016980957.1:0-878 GCF_001483705.2 Eufriesea mexicana | reverse complement strand
AGCCTGGACTTTTGTGCTATACACTACTATTCGGTGGATTTCTGTGCTCCTCTGCGCTCGAATTTTCCCTGATTGGAGCTGCGGAGTCCAGCATTAGCGGCTTCGGCGTGTTAGATTGTGTTAGGCTGCATTTGGTTAAGATACGCTTGGATAGGTCAGGACAGGGTAGCTATGCCCTTTGGTCTGTACGCAGATATTCGATGAATTTCTGCGTTCTACTGTGATTTAACATTCCCTGCTTCGCTCTGCGATTTCCAGAAATGGTAGTAGCGGGGCGTGAGTATGTGCTATGTTACGTTTAGTTAGGTTATGTTTGTTTGTGTTAGATTAGGGTATCCGTGACTCCCGTGCTAAAACTGCCATTATGTGGACCTCTGCGATATACTCCTCCCCAATATGCCCCGCTTGGCGATCGGAAGTCCTGGAACACTTGCATAGGGACTTTAGGTTAGGACTGGTTACGTACGGTTATGTTAGGTTAGGACAGGTTATGTTAGGATATCTTCTACTTATCTGCTTTACACTTCAATGCGCCGGATTTCTGCGCTCTAATGCGCTGTAGTATATTCTGCTTGTCTCTGGGAAGGGCAGCAATGGCGGTCTCGCCACACTACGTTGAGTGTTGAGTCACGTTACTTTCGGTTCGGTTGGCTTAGGACAACTTTGGACAGTATATCTTTAACTTTTGTGCTGTACACTGTTATTCGGTGGACTTCTGCTTTCTACTGTGCTCTAGCGCGTCCTGCTTGGCTCTGAGGAGGGCAACAATGGCGGACCTGGAAGGATAGGTTGAGTCAGGTTATGTTTGAATATGTTCCGTTGGTTTGGGTGATGCTTGGGTGAATTCAACTTTTCTTATTCACACTGCGATTATATGG
>NW_016980956.1:1536-2131 GCF_001483705.2 Eufriesea mexicana | reverse complement strand
TATGGACTTCTTCGCACTACTCTCTTCTGTTATGCCCTGTTTGTCTCTGGGGAAGCCGGAAATGGTGCTCGCGGCGTGTTAGGTTTAGTTACTCTACGTTCGGTTATGTTAGGTTAGTTCAGGTTAGGACAGGTTATCGTTGACTTTTGTGATATACATTGCTATTTGGTGACTCCCTGCGCCATACTGTGCTCTACTATATTCTGCTTGACCGAGGGGAAACAAGCAATTGTGGTCGCGACACGTTAAGTTTAGTTGGGCTATGTTTGGATATGTTTCGTTGGTTTGGGTTAGGCGTGGGTAGCTTAGAATTTTCCGATATACACTGCGATTCTACGGATTTCTGCGTTCTACTATACTCTAATATGTTCTGCTTGGCTCTATGGATGTCAGCAGTCGTGGTCGCGGCACGTTACGTTGCGTTAGGTTGCGTGTGGTTATAGTACGATTGGCTATGTTAGGAGGTAACAGCTTTGACTATTGTGCTTTACACAGCCATTCGGTGGATTACAGCGCTCTACACTGCTCTAGCCTGTTCACCTCGGCACTTTATGTTGGGTTAGGTTACGTTCGGTTAGGTTATGTTAGTTTAGGC
>NW_016980956.1:0-476 GCF_001483705.2 Eufriesea mexicana | reverse complement strand
TTAGGTTAGGATAGTGTTGCTTCTACTTTCGCGTTATACACTGCTGTACGGTCGATTTCTGCGCTCTGCATTGCTCTACTAGCCCCTGCTTGTCCCTGTGGAGGCCAGCGCTAGCGGTCGTGTCATGCCTGTTTGAATTCCGTTAAGTGCGGTTAGGTCAGGTTAGGTTAAGTTTGGTTACGGTGGCTTTGACTCTTGTCCTGTACACTGCTATTCGGTGGATTCATGCGCTCTACATTGTTCTTCTATACTCTGCTCCGCTCTCGGGAGGCCTACAATTGTGGCCTCGGCACACAAATTGGTTTTAGGTTACGCTTGGGCCTTCTAGGTAAGGTTAGGTTTGGTTAGGGTGGATTTGCCCTTTGTGCTATGCAGTGTTATTCGGTCGATATCCGCGCTCTGCGTTTCCCTGATAGCATCTGCATGCCTCTGGAGAGTCCAGCATTAGGGTTCGTGTCACGTTTGATTGCGTTATG
>NW_016980955.1:0-304 GCF_001483705.2 Eufriesea mexicana | reverse complement strand
AAATCGGATGGTTTAAAAAAAATGGATTTTTTAAGCCCATTTTTTAGAGCATTCCCTGATGAGCTTTTGACGTATAAAACGTTTAAAAAAGTCGAAGGGTAGACCAGCCACGCGTTCCCAAAATCTGCAAAATCGACTCGTAGATCCTCGGAGTTTGACGGCTGAAAAAAGGCAGTTCCCGTGGTCCGATTTTTTAGATTTTTTAGACACACGTAGCTTGAAGCCTAAAGAACGTAAAAATGCTAAAAAATCCGCATTCGAAGATGTGGTCAAAATCGGACACTACGATGTATCCATCGTGGGC
>NW_016980954.1:0-885 GCF_001483705.2 Eufriesea mexicana | reverse complement strand
ATTGCTCTAATATGCTCTGCTTGACTCTTGGGTTGCCAGCAATACTAGTCTCGGCACCTTATGATCAGTTAGGTTACGTACGGTTGGGTTAGGGTGTCTGGAACTTTTGTTCACTTCAATGCTCTGGAATACTGCCCTCTACTGTTGTATATTAAGCATGGCTATGGGGAGGACTGCAGCATTTGTCTCTGCACGTTTGCCTGAGTTATGTTGCGTTTGGTAATGTTTGGATAGGATAGCTTAAACCCATTTGATCTGCACCGCTGTTCGGTGGATCCCTGTGCTCTACATTGCTCAACAATGCTTTGCCCGACTCTCGGAAGGACAACAGTAGTGGTTTCGCAAGCCAGGTTGAGTTAGGTTACTCTTGGCTTGGCTAGGTTAGAATAGGTTTGGTTATGGTGGCCTAGACTTTTGTAATATACACTGCTATTCGATGGATTTCTGCGCTGTAATGTGATATAATATTCCCTGCTTTGCGCCGGGAACTCCAGAAAAGTTGGCCGCGACTCGATACGTTGTGACAGGTTACATTTGGTTGGGTTAGGTTTGTTCGTGTTAGGTTAGGATATCTCTGACTTTCATGACATACAATTGCATTCTATGTACATCTGTGTACGACTCTCAGCAAATATGCCCTTCTTGGCGATAGGGAGTCGAGCAATAGATGGCTAGGCACGTTAGGTTGAGGTTGGTTGCGGTTGGTTAAGTTAGGTTAGGACATGTTGGGCAAGGATATCCTGCACTTTTCCGCTTTACACTTCAATGCGTCGGATTTCTGCGCTATACTGTGCTCTAGTACATTCTATCTAGCTCTGGGCTGGTCAGCAGTAGTGTTGTAGTCGCGTTAATTTGAGCTTGGCTACGTTTGGTTATGTTAGGGTA
>NW_016980953.1:0-492 GCF_001483705.2 Eufriesea mexicana | reverse complement strand
GCATTGCAATAGAGTCTGCCTGAAAAGTTCAATACTATTGACATTTTCGCCTAATATTGATGTAAGCAGTCTCTTCTGCGGAAACAACTAGGTAAGGTTCCAAAGGGTTGCTATCGCCATTGCATTGCAGAAGAAAATGGCTGAAAAGTTCTATTTTAATAACAATTTCGACTAATATCGTGGTGAGCAATATATTCTACATAAATAAGGAGGAAAGATGCTATTGGTTTGCTATAGCCATTGCATTGCAATATAATCTGACTTGCATTGCAATAGAATCTGACTGAAAGGTCCAATTTCATTGACATTCCCCACTAACATCGCGGTGAGCAGACGAATCTGTATAAATACGAAGGAAAGCTTCAATTGGTTTGCTGCAGCCCTTGCATTGCTGCAGAATCTGAGCGGAAAGCACATTATCGTCTAATGTGGTGGTTCGCGAACTTTTCGGCATGAATAAGGAGGAAAGATTCTGTCCGCTTGCAATAGCCA
>NW_016980952.1:0-570 GCF_001483705.2 Eufriesea mexicana | reverse complement strand
GTAACCTAACCAAGCGAAGCATAACTCATCCAGACCTGCCGAGGCCACTATAGCTGCCCACCGAAGAGCCAAGGCAGATCTTATTGGAGGCGAGTAGAGCGCGGCAATCATTAGAATCGTTGTGCA
Source organism: Eufriesea mexicana (assembly GCF_001483705.2). NCBI lineage: Eukaryota > Metazoa > Arthropoda > Insecta > Hymenoptera > Apidae > Eufriesea > Eufriesea mexicana. The sequence continues at coordinate 444 of NW_016980952.1, read as the reverse complement.
TACTACAATAGTCGAAGCTACCCTATCCTAACATAACCAAATGTAACATAAACGAACGTAGCTCAGTTCTACCTAACGGGCCGAGAACACTGCTGCTTTTCCCTCCAGATCAATACACAACATACTAGATCAAACTAGAGCGCAGCAATACACCGCATTGTAGTGTATATCACAAAAGTCAAAGACATCCGAACAGAACCAACGTTAACGTAACATAAAAAGCATACCCTAAGTCAACCTAACGTGCCGAGACCATTACTGCTGGCCTCCCCATGGCTAAGCAGGATATACTAGAGGTAAGTAGAGCACAGAAATCCGCCGAGCAGTAATGTATAGTACAAAAGTCGACGCCACCCTAACCAAGCTTAACCTGGCCTACCTTAACCAAACGTAATCTAACTCAACTTATCGTGCCACGACCACTGTTGCTGGCATCTCCAGAGA
>NW_016980951.1:0-578 GCF_001483705.2 Eufriesea mexicana | reverse complement strand
GAACATACATCCACCCATACACCCATCCATAAATACATTAATCCTCCAATCCATAAATCCATCCAATCATTGACCCAGCCATCCATACATTCATACATCCGTACATCCGTCCATCCGTACATCCATACGTCCATACGTCCAGTTCCATACGTCCACCCTTCGACACATTCATCCATCCACACATCCACCCACCCATACGTCCATCGGTCCATACATCTATCCACCCATTTATCCATCCACCAATCAATCCAACCATCCATACATCCATACACCCGTACGTCCATAAATTCGTGCATCCATACGTCCATACAACCATACATCCATACATACATCCATCCATCCTTACCTCAATCCATCCATACATCCGTTCATACATACATCCATCCACACATCCACCCATCCATCCTTGCATCCATAGAGACATCAATACATACATCCTTACATACACCAATACATTCATCGATACTTACATCCATAGATACATACTTACCTACATCCATACATACATCCATCCGCCCATGCATCCGTTCATCCACCCATCCTTCAACCCACACGTCAGTCAATGCACACATCCATTC